>NC_022023.1:571203-572380 GCF_000317375.1 Microtus ochrogaster
TGTGTGTGTGTGTGTAAGGTTAACCTCCATGGTGTTCCTCAGGAGCCATCTACCTTGTTTTTTGAGACAGGGCACCTGATTGGCCTGAAACTTGGCAAGTGGGCTAGGTGAGCCTCAGGAGCCCAGGACCTGCCTGTCCTCACCTTCCTAGCATTAGGATTGCAAGTGGTCTTTGAAATCAACCTCAGTCTTCTTAGCTCCTGAATTTTTATAGAAAAGTCGTATTTACTCATTTCTGGCATCCTCTAGGTAGGATTACGTTAATTTCATATCTGCAAAGTGTGAATCTTTCTCCTATGGAAATGATGAGTCTCCTTCAGTTTGACAGTATCTGTAGACTCTCCCTCTGGACTGTAAGACTCTTAGAAGGAGTGAGACTGGGTTGTTTCCTTTCCTTGCCTACATCTAGTTTCAGGAAGTTTTTAAAATCCTGGTCAAGGAATTTCTGGGTCCTTTAGGCTTTGCAGGTCCTGGGGAGGAAAAGAAAGCAGGATTGGATGGTTGCTTGACCCTGGAGGAATACAGAAGGGCAGGCAGTGGGCAGGCAGTGGGCAGGTGGCAGGTAGTCGTCATTTGTTCAGTAGACATTTTGGAAGTGATTCAATGCCCTCTTCTGGCCTCCATGGGCACCATGTGTTATACAGGTATACATGCAGGCAAACCACCCACACAAAAAGTAAGTATAACAAAAAGTATAAAGTCATAATACAAAAGATAAAAATCATGTTTTCTGGAAAACTCTTAAGTCATTGGGACTTAGGTCTTTGGAAACTCAAATGTAATGAGTTAGCAAGAGACTACACTTAATTTTGACTACCTAAATAAAAACACAGTATTGTGGTACATCTTCCTAAATGCTTCTTGTTTTTTTTCTTTGTTTCATGGCTGCCTTAGATTGCTTGCAGAGAGGTGTGGGTCTGATAGGAAGAACAGGTTTTATTTGTTAGGGAACTGTATACTGTACACATCTTCTGAGGGAGGTATAGGGAGGTAAAATACCCCTACTCTCTAAGCCTGGCAAACAGCCGTCTTCTCTGCCTCACCAAGGCAGGGTCTGAAAACAAGCCTGAACTAAGTGTCCTGTCTTTCTTTCTTTCTTTCTTTCTTTCTTTCTTTCTTTCTTTCTTTCTTTCTTTCTTTCTCTTTCTTTCTTTCTCTCTCTCTCTCTCTCTCTCTC
>NC_022023.1:572480-617304 GCF_000317375.1 Microtus ochrogaster
TTTTTTTGGTTTTTCGAGACAGGGTTTCTCTGTTAGCTTTGGAGCCTGTCCTGGAACTAGCTCTTGTAGACCAGGCTGGCCTCGAACTCCCAGACTCCCAGAGATCCTCCTGTCTCTGCCTCCCGAGTGCTGGGATTAAAGGCGTGCGCCACCACCGCCCGGCAAGCCTGAACTAAGTGTCCTGTCTTTCTTATTGGTGTTTAATTAATAAGTTAACCTGTTTTCTATTATAGCTACCTAAGGGTTGTCTTTCTTGGTGAGTGGCTTAGAATGGTAAGAGACTGTCATCTTTTCCTAAACTCACGTAGGGGCTAATCGTAACTAAATATTCTTTTTATAGGAAGCTAAACACCAAGGTGCAGAGGAGTCAGAGCTGCAGTGACACGGTTCAGGACCGAGTGAAGAGCAGGCTCAGAACAGCTCCACCCAACAGAGCCAAGGTACACCTCAGCCTCAGGCTTACCCAGCAACACACACATAGCTTCTCCTGCACTAGGCAAAGTATGTTAGTTGCACAGGATCCTATAGACAGAGATGAAGGAAGAAGGTTCAAATTAGTAGACAGAGTTTGGGGGTATTACACCATTATAGATAGATAACCTTTTAAGTAGGTCTCGGTGAGACCCATCTTCAGATTTTAATGTTTCTAATTCCTTAATGTGTGTGTATGTGTTTTAAGCTAGGATTTCCCTATTTTTTTTAAGGTACACATTACCCTTCTTCTCCCTTCCTTCCCCATCTTCCCACCATCTAAAGGATTTATGTAGAAACACATACATGAGAGAGCTGGAGGGATGGCTCAGCAATGAAGAGCGTTTCTGCTTGCAGAGTACTAGACTCACATCGGTCAGTTGCTTCCCATAATTCTAGCTCCAGGGGATCCAACACCCACTTCTGGCCTCTGTGGACACCTGCACATGTATGTGCACACAGACACACATGATCTTTTATATTTCTTTCAGGTCACAACTATAACTCCAGGGTCCACCCCCATTATTGGTGTTCTCTTGTCCACTCAAAACAACCGCTGCCTCTCAGCTCCTGACTTAACCATAGAAAAGCGCATGCCCTTCAGCTCCCTTTCATCCTTGACTTCTTTGCATAAGCCAGAGCGCTCTATCAGCCCTGAAAGCAACGACAGCATCTCTGAAGAACTAAACCACTTCAAGCCCATCGTCTGCTCACCATGCACCCCTCCCAAAAGACTCCCTGACGGCCGTGTGCTAAGTCCTCTCATCATCAAGTCAACACCTCGTAACCTGAACAGAAGCCTGCAGAAGCAGACTTCCTACGAGGCTAGTCCACGGATCCTCAAGAAGTGGGAACAGATCTTCCAGGAACGGCAGATCAAGAAGACCCTTTCCAAAGCCACTCTCACCTCCCTGGCCCCTGAAGGATGGGAGGAGTTACCAGGCTCTGAAGCTATTCATTCTAGCAAGGAGAGGCCGCCTCTGGCTCTAAGTACAAAACTGTCCAGAGCCCAGGTGCTCTCAGAGTGTGCTGGGCCCACATCTACTACCCTTGAATATTCCCCTTCTGTTAACCAGACAAAAGCAGAACAGGACTGTGTTAGAAAAAGGAGCCATGAGGTTCCAGTGGAATCCTGCCATTCCTCAGAGTACAGAGTTGTAGCCAGTGGGCCTTCTTTGGAAGGGGAGCAGTCTGAAGAGTCAAGGTCCACCCTAGATGCCACGTTAGACAAAACTTGCACGAGCACAGTCATGAAGACTTCAGCAGTTAATTCAGTGCTACTCAAAAATGATGTTTTGGGTGGGGTCCTCAAAACAAAGAAACAGCTGAAGACACTCGGTCATTTTGATCTGGCTAATGGCATTCTGGTTGACAGCCTAGGAGAGGAGTCAATTCCTTCCTTGCGTAGGGGCCGGAAAAGACGTTGTAAGACCAAGCACTTGGAACAGAATGGTGTTAAGAAACTGCGACCACCCAGCAGTGACATCGGCCTGGCCCCCAAAGACCCAGGACTGTTTGAGGTGGGGCGGAAATGGCAGCAGGAGGATGCGGGCCCGATGGCTATCCAGTCACAGCGCATATTTGACAGTGAGAGGCGGACTGTGAGCCGGCGGAAAGGAAACATGGATCAGTATCTCTTACGGTCCAGCAGCCTGGCTGGGGCCAAGTAGCACTTACTGAACAATGTAATGTTACGGCTTCTCAGAGGCCTTGGCCTCAGTCATTTATCCAAAAGAACTAGCTGAATGGTCTCACTTTGAGTTTCTTTCGATGGCAAAACACTGTCTAATACGGTTCTGAGGGGCTTCAGGACCTTGGTAATCAAAGCCAAGGGTCTGTATCTTTGGCTCTCTAGGACCTGGGCCATGCTTCTCACCCCCTGAGTGAGCCAGCTCTGAAGGCTTCCAGGCCCAAATCTGGCAGCACCCACTTGGAATGAGATTGAGATTGGCCTCATTCATGAACGTGATGGCCAGAGTGAGAGGTGGCAGGGAGAGAGTACCTTCTCACACTCGTGAGACCCCCCCCCCACACACAGCTTCTTACCACAGCATAGTGTTTAAGTCAGACTTGCAGATAAAGATCCACTCTTCAGAGACAAGCAGTGCAGTGCTTGGGAAGATCCGAGATGAACAGCACAGGTGATCATGTTCGTCTGTCTTCCCTATGTGACTCTGCATACCTAAATCAGTTGAGCTTAGAACCTTTGCTTCTCCAGAAGTTAATTTGCATTCCCTGTTTAAACTATGACATTTGACTGATGCTGTGATTGACACCTGGTCTTCTTGGTGTCAGCTTGATGAATCTGCAGTGCAGGTGTTGAGGTTCTCAGCTGCTGAGTGGTGTCGCCCAGGGTGACCACTGTGTCTCCTGGATTCTCCACAACCACAGGGTGCCTGAGGGCATGCATGCCAGGGTGGCCTAGGGACTGGCTGGGCACTAGGTGTGACAGTGCGAAGCCCCCTCGGAGCAGTTAACATTGCCGAGATGTAAACGGTAGAACTGCGGTGGCTCACCTACCCGTTTACAGGCTCTGCTTCCCTAGGAGTCCTAGCCTGAGACAGCTATGAGGTTTTCTTACTACTTTCCACTTGGCAATGGCTATCTGAAATTTTGGTCTAAAAATCATGAAAAACTTGCCCCAGAGTCAGGCAAAGGTCAATGCTGAGTCTCCCATACTGTGGAAACAAGGTATCTAGCTGGATGCAGCTGGTAAATTCAGTCCCATGGACCTTTGGGGTTTATTTTTCTTAGCAGCTGACACCATGTGTCTTTTGCATCCCTGGTGGTGCTTGGTGCTTCTGCCCTTCTGGGCTCAGTGAGAATAGGGATTCTGATAGGATTTTAGGGACTCTCAGGTGGGCTGGCGTTCCCTTTGTCTGTATGAGCTGTTACCATAGTCATGTGACTGGCATTTTAACAAACCTTCCAGAGCTTCTGTACCCACCCTATGCTGTCTCCCTTGAAAGGTCCCAGCAGGATACTGCGTAGTTCTCCTGTGAGTTGCCTTTGATCAGAGAGTTTCTGAAACAAAGTGTAGAAATAGCTAGAGGATAACCCCTCCTCAGTGGCTGAGGGAGGTTACCTGTAGTGCTGTTTCCTCGGGCCAGATGTCAGTTTGGGGGATTGTAGAAGAGAAAACCTCAGATTTGGAATTAGCCCAAAGGTGGTTGAAGCTCCTAGGGAGGGGAAGGAGCACATGGAGTCCCAAGAAAGCTGTCCCTTGGAGCAGACAGAGCTCTTTCTCTGCAGCTCAGAACTGACTGTTCCCGGGGATGCTGGATGTGTGTGGCCATCACCGAGATAGGTGGCTTCAGAGGCTGCTCTGGTGGGGAACCGAGAGTCCTGGGGTGTGGGTGTGTTTTTAAAACATGCAATAGTCTCATTACTTTATAGATAGTCACACCACTTTACTTCTTGCCCTAGGTAACTTCAGGCTTTAGGGCTGCTAGAAGACATGTTAATGCCCAAAATAGGAGGGCTGGCCCTGGTCTGCAGATACAGGAGATTCCATTAGAGAAAACTTTGAAATTTTTGCCATTTCATATATTTCTTTTATGATCTTAGTAATTATTATTGGAAGGCTAGTCTTACTAGGTAGTAGCAAAGACACTTATTTTTCCACATGTCACCCTTTTATATGCCATTGGCCATTAGAAAAACACTTTCAGTTGGAGTTAATTTTTGGTTTTGGGAAAAAGAAAATATTTTTAATAGATGAGAAATATATATTTAAATATCCCCCCTGCCCCTAGTTACTGCCTTGACTCTAAGAGTGTGCACAGCAGTGGTGACAAGCGTACCTGCAGGTGTGATGCTGCTGCTGAGTGGGTACTGCGGACGCTGGGCTGGCTGGGGCCGTCCCAGTGTGCCGTGGGTAGTGGTTCTTTAAGTCGAGGCAGAACAGTTTACACTGAGGAGGAAAGGCTTCCTTTTTAGTCTGCTTAGCTTCGAAGGTGGGAAAACTACTGAAGCGCTGCATGCAAGGTGCTCTCGCATGTGGTCACTCTCACAGCTACAGCTGTTGACTCAGGAGAGCTGGTGCGCTAGAGGGAAAGACATCACTTCACAACCCTCGTTCTGCTGTGCTCCTTCTGGATGTGCATTCCGCTTGTTTTCTTACTAGAGTAAGAGGAGGGTGAGTCTTTCTAAGAGATGTGCCATTCCTCAAGAGGGTTGGTAGCCCTTCTCCAGAAAGGTAACCTTAGTGACATTCCTGAGTAGCTGATGGTACCTGTGGGAGAAGTCATCTGGACCAGATGGATTGGTATCAAGTCAGGGATTATTCAACCAGCAACTGACCTCTGTCCCTTAGTTACCTCTTGTCTAGGAATTCTTTCCTAACTGACCTTATTTGTTAAAAGAAACAAAACAAAAACCCAAAACTTTCTTTTGTGGGGAGAGTATACTGGTCATAAATGTCCCTTATTATTTTTTAAGGTAAAATGCCCCTCAGAGAGTAAAGCTATTTCATTAATTATTGTCTGGTTACAAACTAGCCACTGACTAACATGGGCAGCTGCTGATTGAAGGCTGTGTTCATTCAGTAGGCGCTTTTGAGCTCTTAGACCACCCCACCCTGTGCTGGACCATAGGATAGTCCCCGTTGGGAGGGGGCGTGTCTAGTGCACTGTGCGTGCCCGTGTGTTCGGCCAGAGAGTGTGTTAATGATCTCTGGACAGCCATTTCCTCTATAGCAGAGAGAACTAGCACTTAGCCTGCCACCAGCAACATTTCCCACACCTTGTCAGTATTTATGAGCTGGTTAACTCTGCCTTTTCCCGCTCCCTAAGTAACTTTCCCAGAGAAGAGTGGATGTTCTGCAATGGTTATAGAACAGTCACCCTGTTCAGAAGCTGCATTTACATCAAGTCCTAAGAAATGAGGCAGGTCTGGATCACTGGCAGGGCCAGAGAAGCCCATTCTTCATTTTGGTGATCTCCTAATGCATTCCCCAAGCTGACCTCTCACCAGAACCGGCAGTGACCTGGGGTTTCTTCTTCCTAGCTTGTCACTGAAGTGGAGAGCCATCAGGAGACGGTAGAGGCTAGCTCATCATCGTGGGATATTAAAGCTGGACCAGCCCCAGCCCCACTTTAAATGAAGACCCACTGTTCTGGTTTCTGCTGTAGTTTTCTAGGGCAGAATAATAGTGAAAGTCACACAATTTGTGAATGAAGGGGACACCCAAGTAACAGAGGTTTTACAACGGCTCTTTTGTTTCTTTCAATTAAGTTGTACCTATATCCCCTGAATATATTCATAATATACAGAGTACTTAATAGGGAAAACCCCATAGTGTGAACTAAGTAATAAGTGGAATTTTGTTGTAGTTATTTTAATTACAGCCTTTGCTGTTTCTTTCAGAATAAAATTCCTTAGGGTCTTACACCTTTCTTAGCCAGCCCTTTGCTCAACCATAGGATGCTCCCTAGACTTAGCGTTTAGAGAGGATGGAACTGGTTAAAGTCTCATGACCCAGGAGGGTGCGAGGACTAGGCTGCTGCACACATTTTCTTTGATGACCCAGAAACGCACCTTTCACCATAGCATTCTGAAGACTTCTGTAGAAGACATGTAGGAAGGAACACACAGAGGTGTCAACTTAGTCAAAGTGGATGGTGGAAGAGGCACCAAAACCCATGTGACCAGACTGCTCTGTGTCTGCCAGTTTTTCTTCTGAGGGGCAAATACACTCTTGTGTCCCCTTTGTGGCGTCTCAGGTCCAGAAGGAGTTAGACAAAGCCATGCTAAGATCAGGTTTGCTCCTCTCCCTTCCCTACCACCAAGTATGAGCAAAAGACAGTGCAGGCTTCAGTGTCGAGCTGTGCAGGGTGTAGCCTTCTGGTGCCAGATTCTTGTAGCAGCCGTCAGTTCTCCCTAGCTACCACTTGCCCTCCAAGCTGAGATTCCAGTTTGCATCAGACATGACCATCAGCCCTAAGCTCCAGCAAAGCAAGAAACAGATACTATGCAAGACAAGTGGGTGTTCTTTTTCTCCCTTCTCCACTCTCCCCCTCCCTCTCTCTGCACCTGATACACTGTTTACTCTTAGCTGTACAGATAGAGTTGTCTTAAGAGCCAAGTACCAAACCTTTCCACCTAGAAATATAAAATGGTTGTCTGTTTGGTTTTAGGCAACCTGCTATAGCTCCTTGTGGTCTGGTGGTTGTGACTTACTCAACCTGTTTACATTAGGATCGGAGAAGGGGCCCTACATCCTGGTGGACTGCCACTGCTGTCTGTAACCCCTTGACTCATAAAGAGCCTTTTGACAGAGGACTTGGGACAAGGTATGCCCTGTCAGGGATGCTTTTCGCCACAGTGAAATGGTGTGGAATTGAGTGGGAGGTTGTACAACTAAAACAGAACCAAAGTGCATTCTTCATGTGTGTGTGCCTGTTCCAGGCAAGGCCCAGGTTGGAAATGCAGTAAAGCAGACTTATGAAAGCAAACAGTCTACTTCTGGTTAGTCTCGAGAGACCTGTGTCTGACAGTGTGGACTAAGCTCAAGGCAGGTGTTGGGTGCTGTCCTGGGGCAGGGAGGTGCCTGGGATGGAAAGGCACTGGGGTGCGGTCTCCACAAGGAATAAATATACCTTTTGATGTATTCTAATGGACAGTATTTAGTTTCCTGACCTCTTGTGACCATCCCTACTTCTCTGAAGACACAGTTTGCATAAAGAGTGACTTGTGGGATGCCACCGTCCTTGCCCCTTACAGCTGTACTTAGAAATACGATTGTTAAACATACTCTTCTTTGGAACCATTGCTCAGAAAGTCATAAAAAAAAAATACCTTTGACATGAGTTTTTCACTGAACATAGAACAAATGTTAACCTGTTTCTCTTAAACTCAGAAAATGAACCTGGAAGACTCTGCAAGCCCATGTGGGACCTTCGAAGACCTTCGGCCCAAGGCCTTCAAGGGAGATTTGAAAAGCCAGCGGAGATTTGAAAACAGTACTCGGTCCCTATAGTAGCAAGACGCTCAACACACTGTTAATTCCCCTGTAACTAGGTATGGTGGGTGTCCTCCTTTACAGATGGGAACTCCAGCCCTGGCAGTGCAGAGCCTAGGTGCTGGGCCCTCTGACCCCAAAGCTGCTGGTTACCTCTTGCACTGCTGTAGCCTCAGATAACCTTGCAGTGCAAACCTCTGCCACTGGCCTTGGAGAACAGTATGGCTCCAGTTGCTGTCTGGACTGGAACTGGTTGGGCAGGTGACAGGTGTGAGCATAGTCTGCTTCTCCATCTGTGGGTTCTGATTGCTCACTAGCGTTCTGGGTGACTAGACCATTCAGTTTGAGTTTGTGGAGACAGCAGGATCGGGAGTTCAAGGTCATCCTGGGCTACATGAAATTCTGTCAGAAAATACAAGAAAAAAAGGAAAACCATGAGCCATCTTACCAAGTCCTACTAGAGTAGTAGCAGAGCTGGGGTACAACATAGTGGCTTCCTGCTGGGGTTCAGTCAACGTTTTGTTACATGTATGGAAAAGGGGGCTCATGCTTGAACTTGCTCTCTATGAAAGTAGCCTGTGGGGTAAGAAGCCAAAGTAAGGAACTCAGAATGATTGGAAACTTAGCAAGGAGAGGCAACCAGCTTGTTCAAGGGAGAGAAGGTGGTGCTTGGCCCAGACAAGTGTGCCCTCTTTGGAATGCCCTCACACTGGTTAAGGGGCTGCCATGGGGGTACAGAGAGCAGACCTGGAACTGAGGGACATAGGCAGTCAGGCTACATAGTCCAGTGTAGCATAACCATTAAAACTTCAGAGTCAGCTCTGTTCCTGGGGAAGACTGAAGAAGCTAGGTTGGAACAGAGTATGTGTGTAGGTAAGCAGGTAGTAGGGTCCATTCTTGAGAATATGTGGCAATAACACATCTGGCGAAGGGAGCAGTCTAGGAAGGTCTCAAGTGGAACCTGGTGGGTTGACAGTGTCACTGTCAGGGTGGCTTCTCCTAACAACTAAGGAAAGATAGACACTTAGAAACTCCTGAAAGTCCAGTCTAGCAAGCCAAGCACAAATGCCCTGAATGTGGCTGCTGCTGTGGGTCCCTGCAATACCTGTATCTGTCAGACATCCAAATGAGCTAACTACTTTGTCACCTGGTGTGGCCTGCATAGTGAGGTACATGCACATGGGCATTGACTATGATCGCAGCTTAGGGTAAGTACTTTAGCTATTTGCATGCCTGTGAAGTTGAGTTCAATAATGTGTAAATGGTTGTGATTTGGATTTGGGGTGTCTACCTTGCTGAAGGCTAAGAAGCATTCTTCGACCCTGGGGACTGCAGCTCTGTCTGATGCCCCAATCTGAAGTAGCTGTCCTCAGGAGAGAAGTCTTAGGTCCCACACAGCATAGCCCTCCTGAACTTCTCCAGACCTTCCTGGGTTAGGTGCTGCCTACTGGGCACACACCAAGAATGCAGCAACCCCAGCCCAGGTTCCCACCCAGCCCAGATGTTTGTATTCCTGTCTTCAGCTTGTGTCCTGGATTATAGGACCCTGGGAAACTAGCCCCTCCCCCTTCTATCAGCCATTATCTCAAAAGGGACCATTCCATCATCTTTCACGCTCACAATGGAAAAAAGCTTCCTCGCGGGAAATCTGTCTGCCTGGCTTGGGTCCTCTGCTTTGGTACCCTGCCTCTTGCTGGCTACAGCCCACTTCTGAGCTTTCTGTGCTACTTCTCTGTCTCCGCACTTATTGAAGCTGTCACGAGCGACTCAGGTGGGTTTCTCATAGCCCTCTGGGATGCAGGAATCAGTGGAGATTTTTCCTTAGTGACACCACCACTGTGGCCCTGACCTGGCTTCCAAGAATACGTGGTGCCCACTGTATTGCTCTATGCATCACTCTTTATTGCTGCTGGGCCAGCCACCAGGTGTAGCTTGGCCGGGCTCGGAGGCGAGGTCCTGCCGAGCTCCACATGCTGACCACGGAGCGAGATGGAGCCCAAGCCCTCTCTGTTCAGGGCAGGGCACGGTCCAGGGCACAGAGCCTCTGGGGAGGGCGGTGTGAAGCTCTACTCTTTCGAGTCGCTGGCCGTGGGCTCCTGGCAGAACTCGTCCATGAACTCGAGGAAGCGGCCCAACTTGGGCTGGCCTGCGCTCAGTGCGCGACGTGTGGGCGGCCTGGGCGGCGGGCTGGCGGTGAACACAGTCCGAAGTGAGCTGCGCACCAGCTGCCTGTAGCGAGCGCGGAACTCCTTTAGCAGCCGCTTGGCCTCTCGGTATTGCTTCTGGTTCACCAGGCGCTGCTGTGCGCGCCGCTGCAGCACTGCGCCTGCAGGGACGAGAGTGGACAGGGCCAGGCTCGCCGGTTCCTCAGGCCCAGAGATACACAAAGTATGTTGGTGTGTGGAGGCAGTACAGCCCCGACAGTGGGAAGTCATGCCTTAGTCCAAAACCCGAAGGTGCCCGGTGACATGGGAGCCTCCTGCCTGCCTGCCTGCCTGTCCTGCATACACTGTAAAGGGCTTGGGAAATCCCACTTTCCACATCCTCCCTCCTAGTTTCGTACCAGCCCTCCCTAGTAGACACCAGCCTTGATGGGACAGTGGCACCATACCCAGTGGAGCTTCAGTGACGTTCCGAGGGTCCCGCATGCGAATGAGGATGTCATCCAGCAGCTGCGCTTTGGTCTTCCGTGGGGGTGGTATTGGTATCCTCGCAGCCTGGCACAAGATAAGGAGGTCTGTCATAGCGACAGGCAGGGGGCAGTAGGGAGTTCTGGGAAACGGGCCTCAAGGTCCCAAGGTGGAGACCTCAAAACTCAGGAGCACAATCAGCGGCTGAGGTGCTTACCCGCTTCTCTTTGGGTATGTAGGGTTTCTGGAAAGTGTCCAGCCTGGGCTTGGAGGAACGGCAGACAAGCGGCTGCTTCAGCATGCGGTGCAGGGCCTGCGCATTCTTCTGGATGCCTAGCAGAGAAGGCAGAAACAGGTGTCGTCCCTGACCCTGCTCAGTGCTGGGAAAAGAACTGCAGAGCCCAAGAAAGCCATTTACCAGGGCTTTCTGATCTGCGGCCTCCCCACCCCCACCCCAATGCTTCACCATTCATTGCGAGAAATGTCCCTGTGAGCTCAGAGCCTGATGTGGGAAGACTTTGGGCCTCACAGTGATTCCGTAAACTCGGGGGTCACATGATAGGAGTGACTCCCAGGAGACTGGCTCCCAGCAGGCTCTTTGGGAGGCACAGATACTGTTGTCACACCAGAGTAAATAGAATCATAGATGAGAGGGCACTGCCTCTGCTGCCCCAAACCAGCTGGGGAGGGTTTGGGATGGTCTTCTGGGCCTTAACAGAGGCTGGTGAGAACTCAGGAATCTGACCTTGTTTGCTCATTAACCCTTCTCTATGAGCAATTTTCCACCCAGGCTGACTGGGCTAATCCTGGCAGTCTTTGAAAAAAACCCATGACCCAAAGCAGTGAAGGTTCAGCAAAGGGCAGTGTGATGCTGCCGTGTACTAAGAACCCCCTGGCAGACAGTCACATGGAGTCAGCATCAGCCTTGGCCTGGCGTGGCCTGCTCTGGGCTGAGAGGATGTCCCTAGCCCTGACATACCCTTCGGCTCCACAAAGGTAGGATCAGGCTTGGCCGTGAGCAGCTCCTCATAGCCATCATACTTGTTGGACATAGGGGCAGACGGCTGCTTCCGCCGGGTCCTCTTTGCCTCTCTGGGTGCAGTTAGTGGTCTCTTTTGGACATTCTCCTTCGCCTCTAACTTTTCCCTGTGGATGGTTGAGGATGGCAGTTCATTCACCTGTGCCAGGAAGAGAACACACTCACTTGTTTCCTGCCCAATCCCAACATGGGCTCTGCACAGCTCATGTGTTGGGCCCTCATAAGGGAGAGCTGAGGCATGGAAGAGGCCGAAAGAATAGGTGGTGTGTACAAACAGGAGCAGGCCTGGGCTCCCAGCCATGACAAAGGGCAGTGGCTGCAGCAGTCAAGGAGCAGCGTGCACATGTAAGAGCAGCGCACCTGACAAGTGGCCTGGTGCTGAGCAAGGCCCGGGAAGGACCGTCGAATGCCACGCTCAGGGTGTTTGTTTTATATTCTTTTTCTCACATTGAGGTAAGCCAGGAACATTTTGACTACCCAAATAGTTTTTATACAGTACAGGACGCCCTACCCATGTAGGGATGTTCCGGGGGACCCTGCCAGTTCTTCTAGCCTTATGGAGGTTGAACAATCTTTACATGAAATGCCCGGGAGAAGAAGAACGTTTATATTTTAGAATATTTACATGACAAGATGAGATGCCTTGGCACGAGACCCAAGTCTACATGTAAAATTTGTTGATGTTTTATGTATATTTTAAATACATAGCCCTAAGGTAATTTCATATATCTTCAGTGATTTTATGCATGAAACAAAAATTTCATGATGTGGAATTTTCCTCTTGTGGACATGTTGGCACAAAAAAAAATTCAGAATTCAGAATTATCTGGGATTTGAGTCATTCACATTGGGGATTTCCTTTCTCTACACCAGTGGTTCTCAACCTTCCTAATGCTGCAACCCCTTTAATACAATTCCTTGTGTTGTGGTTACCCCCAAGCATAAAATTGTTTTTGTAGCTACTTAGTAAAGTATAATTTTGCTACTTGTGAATTATAAGTATGTAAACATCTGTGTTTTCTGATGGTCTTAGGTGACCCATGTGAAAGGGTTGTTTGACCCCAAACGGGTCATGACCCACTGGATATTCATGGTTCCATTTGAATTTCTTCCCCTGCACCATACTTCCTGTTCTCTTTGCCCATATCTCTACCTTTCTAGCGTTTCCATGGCCCTCCTGGTTTGGAACAGAGGTATCCTTCCTCAGGCCTGGTTCCTGAGTTCCCCCAGTCTCAGCACAGGTGGCAAGTTCTGTTCCTGTCAGCTTTCCTTTTAGACCATAAGCACCTCGAAGATGGTGCCTGTATCTGAGCCACCTTTGTTCCCAGGACCCAAGGCAGCATGAGAAGGGAGGTAACTCTAGCAAAGGGACAGTAGTGACAAGCCTCTGCCAACTGGCCAGCACCACATCCCAGGAAGATCCGAGGTGCTGTCTGTGCCACAGGGCTACTAGTGTCCTGTGAAGCCCCTGACCAGAGAGTGCAGTGCAGGTGGCTCGGTGCAGGAACCTGTGGGCATTGCAGCCAGAGGTGGAGGCAGCTGGGGACAAGCACCTGAGTCAGGAAGATGGACTCCGTACTCTTGGCATCATCATCTGATGGGTGGTCTGGGCTCAAGAGGCCAGCTGTACGGCTTGGATGGGACACGGCCTCACTGTGTACGGTGGAGTCGGAGCAGATGGGAGGCATTGGCACAAAGGTCCGGTGAGTTAGGGAAGGGCCTTCTGGGCCCTCAGTAGCCAGCAGTGCCTCATGAGAGGTGTTTTCAGTGGAGGGAAGTTCCTCAGCTCCCAATTCTGGCTCCTGCATAAAACTTGAGGGAGGCTTGTCTGTGGTCATGCTCAGGTGATGGGGGACCAGAGAATGCCTTGGCACTTTGGGGACGTGGGTTTTCACCTGAATGAGAGAAAGGCTGGATTAGATTGGCTCTCTAGATGAGCTGCATGGTGAGAGCAGAGTCTGGGGAAGCAGGAGGGTCACATGTGCCCTACCCAGAGGACACAGTGACACTGTATACCACCGTGGTGGCTTAGTGGGGAGGGCTCTTGCTGCCAGCCTGGAAGGTGAGAAATGGCTCCCACAAGTTGTCTTCTGATCTCCGCGTGGCTTCTGTTGCTCATCTGAGAATCTTATAAAGTACCTAGGAACAACTGGCCTCTTTCCCAGGTACTTGTCCCGGGCTCTAGGCCTCACAGTCAGGTCAGTGCCACTCTTTAGGGTTTAACAGATGCCTCTCACTCTCCTCGGGGATTTCTACAGGGATGGGGTGGCTGTTTCCCTAAGCCGTGTTTCTCAGGAGCTGTGGAATTACTTAGCTGGCAGGGCCAGTTACCATCTTTCCTGCACTGTCTTCCTGTGTAGGGGAAGGGGGAGCAGAAAGAGGGAGGAGGCTGTCCATGCCTTGTTGTCTAGGTTTACAGACTGACTACTGGGCACTGTACTTAGAAGCGTGTGGATTCCTTGTGAACAAGGCAGACCACTCCCCACCCCTTCCCTCTTTCACAGGGTGAACTGATGGTCTTCATTCCTGCCTCACTGGGGGCTGACCCCCTGCCCTGGGGGCTAGGCTGGTATAGCTGCCTCTTGTGTGCTCACAGGAAAAACTCTTCAGTTTTCCTCCTACCCATGCCTTTGTCCAGCGAGTTGAGGAAAAAAGTCCTAGGACTGGCCTGCACGTGTAGCTCCCCTTCTTGGCACACTGCAGACAGGCTGCTGTCTCAGCTGGTGTCAGGCCTAAGCCATGTTCTAGGGCCAAGTTCTGTGTGTGCCTAGATGTACCCCAGTGCTTTGTTGTTCACAGCTGATACTCAGATTACTCAGAACCTTAAACAGGAGGAAGGGCGAGGGACACCCTGAACCCAACATTAACTTGTATCTCGTGAGCTGGTGCACCTCTCTGAGCCTGTTTTCTTGGGAGAAGAGTGAGGACAGAGGTGTGAGTGCCCCATGGAGTACCAGCCATGGATGATGTAAGAGACAGGCATGTACCCAGCATCAAGCTCACTAACATCCTCCTTCCGCCCCAGATGGTAGATGCACAGGGAGGTGGTAGATCCTCACAGCATGCCACAGAAACCCTAAGAATGTCATCTATTTTGGCTTTAACCCTTGCTCTGCTCCTCTGGGGGCTTAAGAGCTTCATTAACTGAAGCAGCCACAGATGAGGTGGCAAGGGACAGATGTGTCTGTGGTTAGCAGACAGGCATTCTTCACAGATTTCCTGAAACTCCTTTAGATCAAGAGATGTTAATTACCAACAAGGTCCCCAGAGGTGAATCTAAGAGCCCACTCGGAGTGAGAGAATCCAGCCTGCCTTCGACGGGCTGTGTATCTAGTTCTGGCCACCAGAGCTGTCGCGTGCACCAGGGCCTTGTGTGACTAAGTTCAGTGTAGCGTCATGGCTCCTTCATCTGCCCTTTAAGCAGCTCTGTGAGGCCCAGAGCCGAGATACCAGCCACTCAGATCAAAACTCTAGATAGTGAGGTAGATAGTGAGGTATCCTAACTTCAAGGCTGATTTCTCTCCCACTTCTTCACTGGCCCTAGTTTTTCTATAAAATTAGGGGATCACGGACTTAGTGACATCCAAGACTCTTCATTCTCCCTCTTCCTCCTGAGGACTCTCCGTCTTATCACCCCTGCCTCTAGCTCTGTCTAACAAGAAAGGAAGGCACAGGAGTCAATGGAGAGAGAAGTTCCAGGTTCGGCTGGGGAGGGGGTGTTCTCATGCCCAAGCCAGTGCGCATGTTAAAACAGGCTCCACTTCCCCTGGGGTCAGGGTCCTGTTGGAAGACTTACCTTTCGTGATTCCTTCCGAGGTATCAGAATATGGTGTTTAGCTTTTACCAGTTTCCTCCGCACTAAGCGGATGCCCAGACGCTCCTGGAGGAAGCTCTTTAGCAGTGGTGGGATCCCTGGTGTTGTGGAGGAAAACAAGATGATTGACAATTGGCTGTGTGTTCATATTACTTTGTATGTGTTAATGTAATTGTACTTCTCTTTTCAACCCTAGTTATTCCTAGTCTATAAGCAAGGAAAGTGACACTCAGAGGCTAAGGTGACAAAGTGTAGCAAGGTGTCCCAACAGACCCAGGGCTAGAGCAGACCTCTGGCTGGTAGATGGCCAGAAGATGGTGGGCACTACAGCAGAAGTGCATTCAGAATGCTGGCAAAGCTAGCTCTGCAGCTGTGCCAACCCCAGATAGAACTGGAAATGGGACCACAGAGCCCTGCTCTGCAACCAGGGCATTTCTTACCTTAGTCGAATGAAAAATCCTAGGCTATATACAACTACGAAAAGGCCCAAACATCGTAAGACCCTACGGAGTTCTTCAACCATTTGCAGACGCTATAAAACTATTCATTAAAGAACCCCTACGCCCCCTAGCTACTTCTACAACCCTATTTATTATTGCCCCAACATTATCTCTATCACTAGCCCTAAGCCTATGAATTCCACTCCCCATACCACATCCCCTAGTTAACCTAAACCTAGGGATCCTATTTATTTTAGCCACATCAAGCCTTTCGGTATACTCCATCCTATGATCAGGCTGAGCATCTAACTCCAAATACTCAATGTTCGGGGCCCTGCGAGCAGTTGCACAAACAATTTCATATGAAGTAACAATAGCAATTATCCTCTTATCCGTCCTTTTAATAAATGGGTATTTCTCAATCCAATCCCTTATCTACACACAAGAACCATTATGGCCCTAGTCCCAGCCTGATCCTTGGCCATAATATGATTTATCTCAACTCTAGCAGAAACAAACCTAGCCCCATTCGACCTAACAGAAGGAGAATCAGAATTAGTTTCGGGGTTCAACATAGAGTATGCTGCCGGACCTTTTGCCCTATTTTTCATAGCCGAGTACATAAATATTATCCTAATGAATGCCCTTTCAACAATTGTATTTATAGGCCCATTCCATGATTTTATTAACCCAGAACTTTTACACCATAAACTTCATACTAAAAACCATAATGTTAACAGCCCTTTTCCTATGAATCCAAGCCTCCTACCCACGATTCTGATACGACCAACTAATGCACCTCCTATGAAAAAACTTCCTACCATTAACTCTAGCTTTCTGCATATGACATATCTCCACCCCAATCTTCATAGCAAGTATTCCACCATACACCTAGAAATATGTCTGAAAAAAGAGTTACTTTGATAGAGTAAATTATAGAGGTTTAAAACCCTCTTATTTCTAGAACAATAGGAATTGAACCTATACTTGAGAATCTCAAATTCTCCGTGCTACCCATTACACCCCGTTCTAAAAGTTAGGTCAGCTAATAGAGCTATCGGGCCCATATCCCGAAAATGTTGGTTTAAACCCTTCCCGTACTAATTAATCCAATCACACAATTATTTATTTAACTATCATAACAGGGCCAGTAATTACCATATTGAGCTCCAATCTATTTCTCATATGAATTGGACTAGAGATAAACTTGCTAGCCCTTATTCCACTTATAATCAACAACTCCAACCCAACGCTCCATTGAAGCAGCGACTAAATATTTCCTCACACAAGCAACCGCCTCAATAATCCTCCTCCTCTCCATCCTTATAAACTTCAAACAGCTAGGCCTATAGATATTCCAACCCGAAACCAACAACACTATCATAACAATAACTTTTATCTCCCTAGCAATCAAGCTAGGTTTAGCCCCCTTTCACTCATGACTTCCAGAAGTCACACAGGGTATCAAACTTAACGTAGGACTTATTCTTCTTACATGACAAAAAATCGCCCCATTATCCATCCTATTCCAATTCTATGAACTAATTAACCCTAATCTATTGATTTTATCAGCCATTATTTCAGTATTAATTGGAGCATGAAACGGACTTAACCAGACACAAACACGAAAAATCCTAGCCTACTCATCCATCGCCCACATAGGCTGAATAGTCTCTATTTTACCATACAACCCATCACTAACAACCCTAAATCTCCTAATCTACATCATTATAACTGTCCCCATATTTTTTATTTTCCACGCCCACTCATTTACGTCAATCACTTCCATGTCACTTATATGAAATAAAATACCAATAGCCCTACCTATAATCTCATTAATTTTATTATCAACAGGAGGACTGCCACCGCTCACAGGATTTCTACCTAAATGAGCTATCATCACTGAACTAATAAAAAACAACTTATCTTTACCCATATTAATAGCAATAGCCGCCCTAATCAATCTATTCTTTTACACACGACTAATTTATTTAACCTCACTAACCACCAAGCAATAACAACTCCAAAATATACAAGACCATACAAAAAGCAACAACATGTTATCACCAATAATAATCATTAGCACACTGATGCTTCCCCTATCTCCCTATAACTTCTATAGCAGAAGTTTAGGATAGTTAGTCCAAGAGCCTTCAAAGCCCTAAGCAAACCCACAAAGTTTAACTTATGATAAGGACTTCAAGACTACATCTTACATCTAATGAGTGCAAATCAATTGCTTTAATTAAGCTAAATCCTCTACTAGATTGATAGGACTCAAACCTATAAACTTTTAGTTAACAGCTAAACACCCTAATATGGCTTCAATCTACTTCTCCCGCCTATCAGAAAGGGGGCGGGAGAAGCCTTAGTAGAGTCAGTTCTCTACACCTTCGATTTTGCAATTCAATGTGATTATCACCTTAAGGCTTGGTAAAAAGAGGCTTTATCCTCTGTGCTGAGATTTACAGTCTAATGCTTTACTCAGCCACTTTACCTATGTTCATTAACCGCTGATTATCTCTACCAATCATAAGGACATCGGGACACTGTACCTACTATTTGGGGCCTGAGCAAGGATAGTAGGGACAGCATTTAGCATCCTAATTCAAGCAGAACTTGGTCAACCAGTCGCCCTATTAGGCGATGACCAAATCTACAACGTAATCGTTACAGCCCACGCATTCGTAATAATCTTCTTCATAGTTATACCAATGATAATTGGTGGCTTCGGCAACTGACTTGTCCCACTTATAATCGGAGCACCAGATGTAGCATTCCCCCAAATAAACAATTTAAGTTTCTGACTTTTACCCCCATCATTTCTCCTCTTACTGGCATCATCAATAGTAGAAGCCGGAGCAGGAACAGGCTGAACTGTTTACCCTCCATTAGCCAGCAATTTAGCACATGCTGGGGCGTCAGTTGACCTAACCATTTTTTCATTACACTTAGCAGGTGTCTCCTCAATCCTCGGAGCAATTAACTTTATCACTACAATCATTAACATAAAACCACCAGCTATAACACAATATCAAACCCCCTTATTTGTCTGATCAGTCCTAATCACTGCTGTCCTTCTACTCCTCTCCCTCCCTGTTCTAGCCGCAGGAATTACAATAATTCTTACAGACCGTAATCTGAATACCACTTTCTTCGACCCAGCTGGAGGGGGCGACCCCATCCTCTACCAACACCTGTTCTGATTTTTTTGGGCACCCAGAGGTATATATTCTTATTCTCCCTGGCTTTGGCATCATCTCCCATATCGTAACCTACTACTCAGGTAAAAAAGAACCATTCGGATACATAGGTATGGTCTGAGCCATAATATCTATTGGTTTCCTAGGATTTATTGTATGGGCCCACCACATGTTCACAGTAGGACTTGACGTAGATACACGAGCTTACTTTACATCGGCCACAATAATTATTGCCATCCCAACAGGAGTAAAAGTCTTTAGCTGATTAGCAACCCTACATGGGGGTAATAACAAATGATCCCCTGCAATACTATGAGCACTAGGGTTTATTTTCCTATTTACAGTAGAAGGGCTGACAGGTATTATGCTATCCAACTCTTCCCTAGACATTGTCCTTCACGACACATATTATGTAGTTGCTCACTTCCACTATGTTCTTTCCATAGGTGCTGTATTTGCTATTATGGTCGGATTTGTACACTGATTCCCACTATTTACAGGGTATACACTAGACGACATATGAGCCAAAGCCCACTTTGCCATTATATTTGTAGGGGTTAACATAACATTTTTCCCACAACACTTCCTTGGCTTATCTGGCATACCACGACGTTATTCCGACAACCCAGATGCTTACACAACATGAAATACAGTCTCATCTATAGGATCCTTTATCTCACTAACAGCAGTTCTAATTATAATTTTCATAATTTGAGAAGCCTTTGCTTCTAAACTAGAAGTGCTTAATGTGGAACACGCTTCTACAAATTTAGAATGACTTCATGGTTGTCCCCCACCATATCATACATTTGAAGAGCCAACCTTCATTAAAGTAAAATAAGAAAGGAAGGATTCGAACCCCCTAAAACTGGTTTCAAGCCAGCACCATAGCCTCTATGTCTTTCTTAATGAGATGTTAGTAAATAAATTACATAACTTTGTCAAAGTTAAATTATAGACTAAACTCTATATATCTTATATGGCTTACCCATTCCAACTAGGCTTACAAGATGCTTCTTCACCTATTATAGAATAATTAATAAATTTTCATGACCATACACTTATAATCGTGTTTCTAATCAGCTCTTTAGTACTATATATCATTACTCTCATACTGACAACAAAACTTACTCATACTAGCACTATAGACACCCAAGAAGTAGAGACTATCTGAACCATCTTACCCACCGTAATCCTGATTCTAATTGCCCTACCTTCCTTACGAATCTTGTACATAATAGACGAAATTAACAACCCAGTCCTCACAGTAAAAACAATAGGCCACCAATGATACTGAAGCTATGAATACACAGACTATGAGGACCCTCTGCTTCGACTCATACATGATCCCAACCTCTGACTTAAAACCCAGAGAACTTGAATAAGGGTGAGAGAATTCAAAATGCCCAGCTTTTTTTTTCCTCTTGAGTTACCTTGAGCAGACCAAAGCCACTGTGAACTTTTATTTCCACCAAAGTTCTTGAGGTTAGTGCCTATTTGCCGTGGCTGCTGTGCTCCCCTCTCCAGGCAGACAAGCCCCCTCCCCTCCTTGGCCTGCTCCATCCCCACCTTAGCTTCTAAGGCGAGAGTGAGGGTTCGAGGGCTAACACTGAGCGTTGGGTTGGGGGACAGATCCGTGGCTGCCATACCTCGCGTATGCGCTACCAGAGGGTTGTTGTGGAAGACAAGCTCACAGAGAGAGGGGAAAAGAGCTGCTGGCAGGACAGCATCCTCCTTTGCGATCTGGAACAAGGGCAGGAGACATGTTAGTCAGTGCTCCCCACCCAGGTAAGGATGGCTGCAGGACAGATGTGAGAATGATGGACAGGAGGCCACGCCTTATCCCTGCACCACTGCCTGCTCAGGTACTCTTGTCTAAAGATTCTGTTACCACTACTTTATTATATGAGAGCTTTGCCTGTGTGACACATGTATACAGTGACCTCATCTCTCTGAACTGGAATTACAGTTGGTTGTGAGCTGTAGGTGCTCTCCAGCCCTCACTGCTACATCTTTAAGAGTTAGAAATCTCTCTCTTATCCACACTGAACATATCCAGAGTATGAAGGATATTGGAGGCCAAATAATCAGAAGCATTTGTCTCAAAGAGCCTTGAGGGTTGGCACAGACGGCACTGACTGTGGATGCAGATGGTCTTCCTCGTGGCAAACCTACAAACCCCAGCATTCCGTCAGCAACGCTTCTTGGCACTTCTTTCCATTGCCCTGGGCACCAATGGATCAGGTGAAGAGCACCAGCGTGCAGGGACCCACTTATCAAATGGAATGAAGCTGAGCCACGGCAGGGGACACCATCTCATGGCTGGACATCTCAAGACTGGCTGGGGCCAGGGGCTATAGTGCTCCTGCAGGCCAGACTGCATGACAAAATTCACACAAGCATTGTTAAGCAGAGTAGCTAGAACATGGGGACAGCAGTGGGTTTCAGAGGAGCCCAAAGTGCTGTTGGACACAGGGACACAGAGGCACAAGGGTGGCAGGGGAAAGACAGACTCTTTAGATGGCTACTGGATCCTCACTAGACTGCACTGGAGTAAATGCCTTCTCATGGCTGGTCATCCAGCTATCCCAGCACTTGGTTCTCGAGATTGCAGGCCACTAAAGTTCATGTGAAGAGCCAAGCAGTAAGAGCTGGGACACAGTCTCTGCTCCTGACTCAGCCCTGGACAATCCATGAGCAAATTTAATTCCATATAATTTTAACACATCATGAAATGCTATCCTTGTTGAATGTACCTGAAAATATAAAGGCCACTCAGTCCAGAGGCTGCAGCAAGCCATTTGCTCACTCAGTTTCAATAGATCACCATCTTGCTTGTACTCATATCACCTCTGCAGAGCTAAGGGGCGACAACAGACTGATCTATCATCTGGCCCTTTATTTAAAAAAAAAAAAATGCTGGGTTTGGGGATGTGGCTCTGTGGCAGAATGCATGCCTACCACGCTGAAAACACGTTACCAAAAAACTTATGGGCCTGTGTGCACTAGAGCCCAGAGAAGGAGGCACAGTCTCCAGGCTTGCCTGTGGTGTGTGTGATGGTGGCCCAGGACGGCACAGGGAGAGGCAAGCACTATAATGGGATATGTAAATTAATTCAGTCAAGATACAAGATTCTGTTTATAATTAAAATAAGAAGGAAGCTGAGTGGCACCCAGGGCATGTGGTTGCCCTGGGTGATGCGAAGCCGTAGCTGAAAGGCATGGACTCAGGGCTAGCTGATTGGCAGGCAGAATCTGATCCCAGGCTAGCTGCTCCCTATGGGGTGAGTCAGATGACTTCAGGGGCACAGTCAGGTTTCAGTGATAGCCTCCAATTTCTGTCCAACCCAATATAACAAATCTATGAGCTATTGAATACTGGTTAAAGTTTGAGTTAAAATGACTGTTTTGCTTTTGACACAACACTTCTAAGTGAACATCTGGGGAAGAGAACTTTTTTTTTTTTTTTTTTTTTTTTTTTGGTTTTTTGAGACAGGGTTTCTCTGTGATTTTGGAGCCTGTCCTGGAACTAGCTCTTGTAGACCAGGCTGGTCTCGAACTCACAGAGATCCGCCTGCCTCTGCCTCCCAAGTGCTGGGATTAAAGGCGTGCGCCACCACCGCCCGGCTAAGAGAACTTTTCTGTTTGGAGGCAGAATTGGTTTTTAAAGCTTGTACCTCTGGTAAACCAAACACTGGTTTTGAAACATGTATCTGTGTCTGTGGTGTGCTGCGAGCACCATTCATGAAGTCTTAGTGCGTACCGTGCATTGTGTTATTCTGGATGCTAAGGATACATGTGTAAGTAACACACAGCATAACACTCGTACCAGGCAACTGACGAGAGGGCCACAGTGCCAGGAGTTAACTGTCATACAGAAATCATGATCAGGACACAGGAGCACTACCCCACCCCAACAAGAACAAGCCAGGCAAGCCACGTCCCAGCTGTTGTGAAGCTGGCAAAAAACTCTGGCTCACCTGTGGTCCGTGCCAGGGCTGCGTGTGCTTTAAGGACTAATTAACTAAAGACTGCAATGAATTGTTAAAATCAAGCTGTGGTCAGAGCAAGGCAGTGAGGCTCCTGAGGATGTGGCTATGGTGTGTGATAAGACCACAGAAAGCTTCGTCGTGAGACAGCACCATGTGTAACATGCCTGGGGGAGAAGAGCTGCCCTTGCAGGAGAGGCTCCCTGCTGCCCAGAAAGAACAGCCAACCCCCAGACCTGGCATCTGGGAAAGGGAGCACTTGCTACTCCTGAGGTGGAGTAGAAAAAGCACCTGGGTCCTGCTGGGTAGAGATCTCCTGCTGCCATGGGGGCAGCACGGTAGGACCACGAGAACTGCTGTCTTGGAGAGACAGGACCACAGTGCTGCCCAAGGCTGGGGTTGGAGCCCATCTTGGGCTGGCAAGTGCCAAGGAACAAACAACAATAGTCTGCTAGGAAGCAGAGAAGCTAATGGGATCAGCCAGAGATGCAGGGACCTGGGGGAAGACTGAGAGCTGCAGACGGGAGCAGCAGAAAACCACTCTCACAGCCTGTAGTCTGAAAGGGATGCGCTTTAGCACAGATGACATAGGCCCCAAGTGCAAGGGTAGAGACATAGACTGATGCCCACGGAACCCACAAGTCAAAGACAAAACCACAGGGAAAATAAAAAATACTTTAGGTGAACGAAAAACACGGGCTGGGCGTAGCTCAGTAGATGGACACGTGTAGTGTGCATGGGCGCTTGCGTTTGTTCTCCAAGAAGAAAACAGCCAAGGGTCTATACATAGAGAGGAAGCAGCCGAAGTCAGACACATGGACTTTTCAGTCTGTTGTGTTCCCCCAACCCCTTCCCCTGACGAAACTCGATGACTCAGATCTAAGCTCAGACCAATTTTCCTTGGCCAAACATGGGGTCAGACGCGGTAATCATACACTGCTTCACGGTGCTGTGTACTCCTCATAGCAACAACCATGCTGACATCGGGACTGCCTGTCCGGTGTCTCTCAGCTGACAAGCTCTGAAGGCCCATGGCTTTTTCTTTCACACAGTCTCTCTTGCTCAGACTAACCTCAAACTCACCAGGCAGCTGACCTTGATCCACCTGCCACTACCTCCTGAGTGGCAGGATCACAGGGAGGTGCCACCACACCTACTTTATGCCGCACTGGGCACTGAAACCCTGGGTTTAACACATGCAGAGTGTACTCTATCAACCAAGCTCCAGTCCTAGTCTGGAGGTCTTCAAAGGTGTACCCCGTGTCTAGCACAAAGGCCAGTACATGGCAAGTGCCAAATAGCCTTCCCTGCCTTGAGAACCAGAGCCACACACTATGCAGGGAAGAAATTGCTGGACTTCAGGCCAGAACGGTTCACATCCCTTCCTCCCATCCGTGCCCCAAGGAAACATCAAAAGCAGTTACCTTGTTGTAGGCCAGGCTAAGGTATCTTAGCTCTGGGAAAGGTGGGGCCAGCGTCTGGTTCCTTGCTTTCAGTGACTTCACAGGAAGAATCTCAAATATGGGAGGAAGTGAACATATCTTGGCTGTCTTAGAAGGAAAAAAGTGAGAGTCAGTGTCACAATGATTTGAAAAAGGAAAAAGAAGCTGAGACTGGCAGCAGTCAAATGCCCTTTCTATTGGGTGCAGTGAAAAGACCTCTTTGTGAGTCTGGCTAAAGGGACATTTGGGGTCATAAAGGCCAGAATTCTGACTCCACATTCTCTGAGGTCACACGAGCTAATTCTCCAGTGGCCAAAGTTCCAATTTCAAGTTCCCTGGGGCCACAGAAGATCACAGGAGTGTTGTAAAAAGCAGAGGCTCCTGCCCTTCCTCCAGCGGTGAGGCAACTTGGCCCTGGCTAGCCCTTCTGTGCAACTCAGCTGAAATTTCCCCGAAGGCAGAGGAGGTATTTACACTGATAAAGGCGATCAATCAGTTGTCTTGGCTAGAAGAGGGAGGGCAGGAGGGGACTGAGTGGGGAAAACTCCTAACCCCTAGGCCCTTAGCCCCCAGTTCTCATTCAGCGTAGAGCAACAACTAAGACCCAGTGACCAGAGCCAGGCTCAGCCTGATGACAGGATGCCTCTTCATCTAGACCACCTGTTGTTGGCAGAGGCCACTCAGCTCGTTCATTGCTCAGCCCCAAAATAATCAATCACAAAGAAACTATATTATTTGCAATACTTTTTGGCCAATAGCTTAAGCATGTTTCTGGCTTACTCATATCTTAACCCATTTCTATTAATTTGTGCATTGCCACATTGCTGTGGCTTACTGGCAAGGTTCTGGTGCATCTGTCCCTGGCAGTGAATACATGGCATCTCCCTGACTCCGCCTTCTTTCTCCCAGAATTCAGTTTAGTTCCCCCTCCCCCGCCTAGCCCTGCTATAAGCCCGAAAGCAGCTTCTTTATTAATCAATGGTAATCACAGCATACAGAGGGAAAACCCACATCACCTCCCCTTTTCTGTCTAAATGAAAAGGAAGGTTTTAATTTTAACATAGTAAATTACATATAACAAAACAGATATCAAGCAAGAATTATAATATGTCTACTTTATATTTTATCATAACTAAAGAAACTATCATAACTATTTAATTCCATCATAGACTCCAGAAGGATATAATATTACCTAAGTTAACAGGAAGTGCATTGTAAGCAACTTCCAAAAATTCTAGAATTGACAGAGACATTTGGCTGCCTGGACAGTCACCCGAAGTTCTTCTGTACCATTGGGACATCCATCTTCAGCCTACTGGCCCATAGTATCCAGCAGACTCTTCCATGAAGCAGGGAATTTCAAAGACTATTCCACCTATATTGGCAGTTTCTCAGTCACTTTCTTCTGTGTCCTGTTGGATGTCAGGCAGATTCTTTCATAAAGCAGAAACCCTGAAAGATTGTCTCACCTTTAAGCAAGTTCAGCAGTCATTTCTCTGTGGGTCCTGCATGTTCAGTCAAGCAGTCCAGGCAAGAGCAGTTTCTTGCCCAAATGGCTAACAAACTCCATGAGGAGCCTCTTTGATGTCCATCATACTCTGGAAGTTATTGGTGCTGCCAGGAGCAGATGTGTCTCATTGTCATGAAAAGTAAGTTCTTAAAACATTTTAAATGCCATATTCTGTAGTGTTTAAAAGGTTTGAAGAATCCCTGTCCATCTGAAATACATCTCTGTACATCTAGAAAATCTAACATGGCTATAAGCTTGACTATTATAGAAGACTCTATATTAACCTGTATTTCTTAATTGTACATTACATTTTAAATGAGCTGCACAAACACAATACCTTAAGAGCAGAAATATACAAATACCAAAATTGACCTAAGATTTATATCAATAGAGCAAGATCCATACCAATGCAACTCTCTGTAGCAACCTGTAGTTCCTGGGCTCC
Organism: Microtus ochrogaster; assembly: GCF_000317375.1. Taxonomy (NCBI): domain Eukaryota; kingdom Metazoa; phylum Chordata; class Mammalia; order Rodentia; family Cricetidae; genus Microtus; species Microtus ochrogaster. The sequence continues at coordinate 598,425 of NC_022023.1, forward strand.
CTACAGCCTGGAGTGCCTCAGGGCCAACGTAGGATCAAGCATGAAAATGGAACTGATGGATTAATCATGCCAAACACTTACGTTCCATGAATTGCATGGATTCAAAGGACATGACAAGATAAGATAATTGGGCTAACATGAACCAAGTGCCACTAACTGCTGTATGATCTTGATGTAATCATTCTACCATCCTTTGTTCCATAGGTGGATGTGTGGGACAACAACTTGGGGACAAATATTTCATGTACTTCTGAGCCAACTGGTAAAGCCACACAAATAAGGCAGGCCAGCATGAGGTAAAACAGAAATGAGCAATAATGATTCCACTGGTCCATGTCACCCCTGCAATCTGAGAGAGCAGGGTACAATGACAGCAACAGAAATCTCTACTATTCAGCTCCCTGTGACAGGGATTGAAGGGCTGCCTCTGACTCCTTAGGGGCCTACAGCTATCTCTGTGCAACTCTCAACTTTTGGTCATATCCCTGCTCAAGTCCACACATACACATTTAAGGGGTCGCCATCATCCTTCAAGGCAGAAGACACAAGATAAGAGTAATTAAGACATGTTCAATGCAGACTACAGGCAGATCAACCCCACCATGGGAAGAGAGGGAGAAGCAATTATCCCATAAGGCAGTGGAGGCTGCCCCTTGAGTGCGAACAGTCATCGCGTGACTGAACCCCACCACCCACAAGCAATACTTTCCTGAGAGACTCCATCCAGAACCAGACCTGAAATGATGATGGGTCACACAGAGATGGACCAAGGCTGAAGGACTGTGTATACTTAGTGCCCACCACACGGTCTTGTTCTACCCCTACATAGCCTGGGCTCTTCTCAGTACCCCAGGACAAGGGTTAGTCACTGGTTCCCGTTCCCTCTCAGTGTGGTCACACTGAGTAATAAATTATTTCCTTCCTTGGCCACCACTTGTGAACTCTTGAGAAGTAGGTGGCAACAGTCTGGCCTGTTAGGACCCCTGCAGGGTCAGAATTGGAGCAAGACCGGGTAAGCAAACAGGGAGAGCCAGGGTAGAGCACAGACCAGGAAGCCCAGAGAACCAGGCTCAGAGGAGTGAGGGCATGACTGACCCTCTCCTAGAGGGGCATGCATCCCATTTTCACAGAGAGGAGACCCATGACATCTCTACCTCCAGTTCACCTTCTGGTTTCTCAGGTACTGAACTGTAAGCACTGACAATCCTGTCAACTGTCATTTCCAAGGAACATCCCTGGTCACAGGCTCTTCCATCCAATATGAATGTCCTTTTGCAATGTGACCCTTGACACTGCCCCACCCAAATGGGCAGCTGCCGTTTCTATATTTCTAAAAGTATGCTGGCTGCCTTTTGGCAAAACATTTATCTGGTTTCTGTCCCAGACTCCTGGCATTGAGCTTCTAAAGCCCTGGGTGTTTCCTAAGTGATGCCTGGCTGTTACCAGGGTTCCCTAAGTGGTGCCTGCCTGTTACCAGGGCTCCCTCAGTGATGGCCTGTCTGTTACCAGGGTTCCCTAAGTGGTGCCTGCCTGTTACCAGGGTTTCCTCAGTGATGGCCTGTCTGTTACCAAGGTTCCTTGAACCACATTTCCATTTTCCTAGTGGGATGTGGATCAGACCCAGGTGGAGGGTGGGGCTCTGAGCTCAAACACGCATCTGAGAAGATGCTCTACCAAAGCTGCAAGCTGAGGCTCAGGAGAGCTTCCTGGTGGGTAAGTACATCGACTTACCTGCCAGGAGGGCGGGATGCCAGGTTCCCTGGGGTGGGTACACACGTTTTGCACCTTAGGAGCCTTCTTATTCTGCTGGCCTCATTTTTTGTCCTTTCTATCACCACTGCGGTTGTTTGACCCTTTCTCAAGTTCTCTGAGTTCTACAAAGTAGGAGAGGGTTGTGGGGACTCCCAAGTTTATAGCTTGTCAGTCACAGTGTGGACATCTTACTGTCTTCTTCCTTCATGACTAGCACCTAGAGTGAGGGCAGTTTTCTTAGGAACTCTACCCCTAAACTTGATCTTAAGCTATGGGCTAGTTAATGTTGGCACTGTTGTCATCCTGCCCTCTAGTTTGCTGTGACAAAAGAATGTGGCCAATGTGACCCGTTGGAATTTCACTCTTCTGTGCTTGCTTGCTCTCTTGAGACCTGAAACTGCCCTGTTGTTAAGACCACGGTGTAAAGACAATGTGGAAAGGCCAGGGCACACTACATCCTTTGAAGCTCAGCTGCCAGCTGGCCTGCAACACCAGCAGAACCATCTTGCTAGCTCCAGTAATTCTGGGAAGTAATCAGCTGAACTGAAGTCAGTCAGTGGTCAGTAGTTTTGTTGTGCAACCACAGTTAACCGGTACAGTTTCTGACACAGTTGTATCTGTGAGGAGGTAGCTCATCTCTCAAGGGTATGGGCTGGCTGGATATAGACATGCACACCTTGCTGCAAATGGAGGCATCAATATTTAGTCTACATGTATCCTCTCCATGAACTTGGTTAGTGAGCTCTGCCCTGAGATGAAAACCAGTCTTCTCTGTTGACAAAATCAAATGGTACACCTTTGACAGCGAGGCTCAGATCTGGGCAACAGTATAGCCAGCAGGAAATCTACTTTTTGAGGCCTTTGTGAGCGGGCTCTTCTGAGTTCCTTCCTGGTGGCAGTCTCAATTTTATAACCTGAGATAGCTTTTGTCACTACTCTCTGCTAAACAGTGTATGAAGGCAAGAGAGGGGCAAGCCTGTGGAACGATGAAGTCAGGGCCTGGTCAGTTAGTTCCCCCGCCACGTCCCCAGTGGTCAGCATAGGGCTGAACCTCAATAGGTGCTCAGCAAAGACTAGTTCACTTAGTGTGACCTAGAGAAATGTCTCTTGTGGATCTGTTACAACTATAGACCTTTCACCGTGTTGGGGAACAGGAACCCAGGTGAGATTGGAAGTGGGACAACACCCACTCTGTCTGTGGAAGGCCGTGGGTTCATCCTACACGGACACTGAGCAAGCAAACAAACATGAAGCAGCAGTTCCTCCTACCTCTGAGGTCGAAAATCCAGGGTAAGACGAGAACACCACCTCTGAAACGACAAAAGACAGAGGAAAGGCTGGTGAGAACACCCACTGATCTCAGAGGGAAGGCTGGTGAGAACACCCACTGATCTCAGGGAAGGCTGGTGAGAACACCCACTGATCTCAGAGGGAAGGCTGGTGAGAACACCCACTGATCTCAGAGGGTCGGGGCTGCGCGCCTTCCCCGCTGTGTGCTCTGGTGCCTCCCAGACGTCTCAGTGCTAACTGGAAAAGGATCCAATTAGGATGATACCCAACCACCTTAGCCGGGCTGCTGAGGCCGATGGTTGGTCCACTCCCTGCTTCTCCCATCATATCCCACCTCAGCTCACTCACAGTGTTTCAGTCACATGGACCTTCGTCCTCACTTTGTAACGTGCAAGCTCTTTGTAGCCCTGGTGCTGCTGGGAAGCCTGCGTGGAGTAGGAAGCTAACCAGGTGGCTCATGAGAGAGAAGCACAGAAAAGACATGTCATCGGGGGAGCTCAGAACAGCTGATACAGAGAAGAGGCTGAGAAGGAGCTCATCCTGGGGACCAGGGCTGAGCACCCGCGGGACTGCATCCTGTGCAGCCCCTCCTCCAAGATTCTAACTCTCCTGATTCCAGCCTCTGGTGCCATCACGGGTGGAAACAAGAGCAGTGAGCACCACACACCCTGAGCTCATGAGGCAAACACAGCCCTGATCGCCAGTCCTCACAGGAATCGCCATGGAGGAAGGTATACTAGTCACCTCCTGGACCATCACGGCCGAGGGGCAGGGGTCTTGCCCAGGGAGTGCAAGACTGACTCAACACTGATAAAGACCATCCAGAGTTATCTTACCCCTTCAAATAAAGAAATGTGGTATCTCCACCCCATCAATCTATTGTAGAGGTTGGCGGTGCATGTCTCTAATCCCAGTACTGGAGAGACAGAGGCAGGCAGATTTCTGTGATCAGCCAGAGCTACATGGTGAAACCCTGTCTCAAATTTTTTTTTCACCTTCCCACTACCAAAAATCAATCCATGTAATTACCAGCTCAACAGATTTTTTTTATTTTTTATTTTAATTTTTCATATTTATTTGTTTGCTTATTTATTATGTATATAATAATCTGTCTGCGTGTATGTCTGCAGGCCAGAAGAGGGCACCAGACCTCATTACAGATGGTTGTGAGCCACCACGTGGTTGCTGGGAATTGAACTCAGGACCTTGGAAGAGCAGGCAATGCTCTTAACCTCTGAGCCATCTCTCCAGTCCAACAGATTTTTTTTTTTAAAAAAAATAAAATTCCCACCAGCGATGGATGTTGCTTACTCCACAACCTCTCCTGCAAACTTGCGCAACCACTTTGGAAATCAGTATGGCAGTTTCTCAGGAAATTCGGGATCAACCTACTCCAGGACCCAGCAAACTCTTGGGAATATACCCAAGAGATGCCCTATCATATTACAAAAGCATTTGTTCAACTATGTTCATAGCAGCATTGTTTGTAATGGCCAGAACCTGGAAACAACCTAGATGCCCTTCAATGGAAGAATGGATGAAGAAAGTATGGAATACATACATATTAGAGTACTACTCAGCAGTAAAAAACAATGACATCTTGAATTTTGCATGCAAATGGATGGAAATAGAAAACACTATCCTGAGTGAGGTAACCCACACCCAAAAAGATGAACATGGGATGGTACTCACTCATAATTGGTTTCTAGCCATAAATAAAGGACATTGAGTCTATAATTTGTGATCCTAAAGAAGCTAAATAAGAAGGTGAACCCAAAGAAAAACATATAGTCATCCTCCTGGATATTGGAAGTAGACAAGATTGCCGGGCAAAAATTGAGAACTTGGGGGTGGGGTGGGATGGGGGTAAGAGGAAATGGGGAGAGAAAAGTGAGAAGGGGAGGATGGGGGGGCTTGGGGGAATGGGATGGTTGGGATAAAGGAAGGGTAGACATGGAAGCAGGGAAGTATATATCCTAATTAAGGGAGCCATCTTAGGGTTGGCAAGAGACTTGACTCTAGAGGGGCTCCCAGGTGTCCAGGGAGATGTCCCCAGTTAGTTCCTTGGGCAGCTGAGGAGAGGGAACCTGAAATGGCCCTATCCTATAGCAATACTGGTAAATATCTTGCATATCACCATAGAACCTTCATCTGGCAATGGATGGAGATAGAGACAGAGACCCACATTGGAGCACCGAACTGAGCTCCCAAGGTCCAAATGAGGAGCAGAAGGAGGGAGAACATGAGCAAGGAAGTCAGGACCGCGAGGGGTACACCCACCCACGGAGACAGTGGGGCTGATCTATTGGGAGCTCACCAAGGCCAGCTGGACTGGGACTGAAAAAGCACGAACTCTCTGAACATGGCAGACAACGAGGGCTGATGAGAAACCAAGGACAATGGCACTGGCTTTGTGGGACCCTAGCCTGTTTGGATGCTCACCTTCCTAGACCTGGATGGAGGGGAGGGAACCCTGACTGCTCTTTGGACTGGAGAGGGAGGGGGAGAGAAGTAGGGGGAGGAGGAGAGGAGTGGGGGGAGGGGGAGGGAAATGGGAGGCGAGGAGGAGGCGGAAATCTTTTCAATAAAAATAAATAAATAAAATTCAACACTAATTCACAGGGGGGAAAAAGACCTCTCAGCAAACTAGGAATACATGCAGATTTCTTTAAATTTGATATAAAGTGTCTATAAAATATATACAGCTAATATACTTTAGAAATACTGAACATTTTTCTCCTAAGGTTGGGAAGAAAAATTCACATCATCACTTCTGTTCAACACCATACTGTTTGAGTCAGCCAATAAGGTGATAAGAAGGTGCTAAGAACTATTACGACAAGAAAAGAACACACATGGGGTTGGAGAGATGGTTCAGTGGTTAAGAGCATCGCCTGCTCTTCCAAAGATCCTGAGTTCAATTCCCGGCAACCACATGGTGGCTCACAACCATCTGTAATGATGTCTGGTGCCCTCTTCTGGCCTGCAGATATACAGACAGAATATTGTATACACAGTAAATAAATAAATATTAAAAAGAAAAGAACACACATATAGGGCATCATTTATAGATGCTGCCACCATGGATACAAAGAATTCAGGAGAGCCTGCAAGTGACTGGAAGAGAGAAATAAACTTGGAAATGCTGTTGGTGATAGGAGTTTAATATGTCTGTGTACTAGCAACAAATGATGGGACTGAAATATAAAAATCAACACTATTGATAGCATAAAAAGACATCAAAAATCCAGGAACATAGTTAATGATAGATGTGCATGGTCTTAGCCTTGGAAACAACAGAACACTCCTGGGAGGAGTTTTAGAAGACCCTGGAATCAGGCTGGAGAGATGGCTCAGTGATTAAGAGCACTGGCTGCTCTTCCAAAGGACCTGGGTTCAATTCCCAGCACCCACACTGCAGCTCACAATCTTGTGTCGCTCCAGGCCCATGGGAACCAATGCCCTCTTCTGGTCCCTTTGGACACTGCATGCATGGGGTGTACAGAAGCACCATGTAGACAGAACACCTTTGAAAACCGATAGGCTGTGTTCTTATACTATTCTGGAAGACATTATTTCCTATTGACCTATATAGTCAGCGCACTTCCAAACAAATCCCAGTGGGACCCTGTTGGAAATGGACAATTCCTAAAATCTAGGTGGAAACGTTGGGACCTTTAGTGATGTCAGGAGCTGTTGGCCACAACGGACCTCAAGAACTTCACTCCTGAGCAGCTAACCTAGTTATGAAGCTACAGTGCTTTCATTTATGGAACTGTTTCAGTGTGGAAGGGTAGCAGGGTATGGTAGGGAGACTGTGTTAAAAATATATTTGCAGCCAGGTGGTGGTGCATGCCTTTAATCCCAGCACTTGGGAAGCAGAGGCCGGTGGATCTCTGTGAGTTCGAGGCCAGCCTGGTCTATAGAGCGAGTTCCAGGATAAGCTCCAAAGCTACATAGAGAAACCCTCTCTCAAAAAAATTCATATATATATATGTATATATATACATACATATATATATAGCTGTATGCAAAACTGTATAATAAAATAAGAAATGAAGAAAGAATTTTTTAAAAAGTCTTTCTAGGGAACCCATGGAGGGGGGCAGGCCAGTGGCAGGACCAAGCTCAGGTCTGGCTGCAGTCAGCCCCACCCCCACCCCATGTGTATAGTTACCAGGAGGAAGTGAGACATCAGAGTTGACAGGAAGAATGACTTTTGGAAGCGACAGTGACTCACACACTCACACTGTCACCCGACAGTGTCTCCCTACTCAGTGGGGAGCACAGGTCTTCCAGTTAATGGTGCTGGGTCACAAAGTACATACATGCAAGCACGCAAACGCTGACTCTGCCTCACACCATATATGAAAACCTTAGGCAGATCATTGACCAACATTTGAGCACTCGAGCTTTTATAAGAACATATGGGAAAATATCTCCATAGTCTTGAGAGAGGCTCCAAAGTCTTAAAACAGGAAAGAAAAACAATGACATAAAATAATGACGAGTCAGATTTAATTGAAAGGACTTCTGTCCATCAAATGCCATTAGCATGAACATGGCCTGGGAGTTGTAGCTAGTTGGTAGAGGGTAGCTGAGCATTTGTGAGCCTCCGGCCTTGATCCCAGCAGTGACAGAACAGGAGGAAGAGGAAAAACAGCAGGAGGAAGAAAACAAACTACCCAGTAGGAGATTTCTGTAACATTTATAAAGGATTTGTGTCCACAGTTATAAAGAATCTGGCAAATAAAGAAAAAGATAGGCACTCCAACTTAAAAACAGGTAGAAGTCGAGTATTTCCCAAAGAAACACTGAATAGATAACACAAACAGACAACAACATCACTAGTTATCTGAGATGGGAATGAAACAACCATGCGATACCACTACCTACCCAGCAGGACAGCTGACCTCAACTTTCAAGTATTGATGATGTTATGGAGTAGCTGGGAATCACACACAGCAGAGTGGTCGCGAACGCTGGGACAGCCACACTGGCAAACGCTCACAGTGTCTGTAAATGCTCAACAGACTTGGAGTTGTGTAACAGGCAAGTTCTCTCCTGGGCGTATCCCCAAGGAAGTGGTGGCATGTGCCCATCAAATGATGAGAGGGTATTCACAGCAGTTCACAGCCTCCCACTAGGTACAGCCAGTGTCTCTCATCAGTAAAAATGAAATAAATCATGGTGTGCGGAGTAAATAGGAGCAGGGGAAAGATGTGTGCAGTAATATTAACCCAATGACAACACTGAGTGAAGCGGCACCAAGTCCATGCTGTGCAGTGCCACACATGAACTTCAAACTGGACAAGAGAGGTTACTCTAGGTGGAGGGAATGTTCTGGATTGTGATGTGAGTGATGGGTAAACAGATGGCAGATGCAGAGGAACACAGGATGTCCAACCCAGACGTGTGCCCTCATACCCTCCTGGGGTTTACAGCGTGGGCATGTGTCTTTCCTTTCTGCCTCAGGAGAATGCCATGTGGATGTGACCCTAGGAACTGGGGAGCCATCCTGAGAACCTCATAGGAATCAGCAAGCCAGTGCCCAAGGAGGGTGGAAAGGCCCAAAGCCCTTGAAGACATGGATGCGGCTCAGGCTTTCCTGACTCCTGAGTTTCTTAATATATAAGAATTTTTACAAGAATTATCCACTTTTAGTTGGAGTTGGAGAGCACCTCACCTGACAGAAATGGTTAGGAAGTCTAAGCCGTTCATTTACAGTACAGGGGCTCCCAAAACCAACTCCCAGAAGCCCATTCCCTGATGGAGCAAGCATTGGGACCCAAGGACATGGCTCACCTGTGCGGTCAACGTCCTTCTTCATGGGCAGTACAGTATAATTTGGCTGCTCATCCGGGGTCTCAAATATCCACGTCTGGGGCTGTAGCTCTTTCTGGGCATTCGGCCCCTCCGTAACCCAGTCCCCTGATGATCCATCAAGGAGCTGAACCTGTTGTAGGTACGGGATCCGGAAAATCTTGTTTTGGTCCAGGCTCAATTTCTTCAGTCTTCAATTAAGGAAAGTAAATTCAGAATCACATCAGTGATACCACCTCTGGGGTATTACTGAGCAAGATGGATTCAGGCTTGGACATGGACACCTGTTGTGTAACCTTGAGATGGGAGGCACTTACCTTCTCTGTGGCCCGATGGCCTTACCTCATAATGGGGATGAGGTTTATTAATCTTTAAAGCTCTAGTGAAGACTAAATGAGACAGTATGTAAACAGCTGGGCACAGGAGAACTCAGTAAATAGTAACTAAATTCCAAGCAGAACTTGGCAGCTAAAGTTCTCTATGTGTCATTTTGTGAGTGTGAGAGTGTGTGTGAGTGTGTGTGTGAGTGTGTGTGTGTGTGTGTGTGTGTGTGAGTGCGTGAGTGTGTGTGTGTGTAGGGGACTTGTCTTCTTTTTCAGGGTCAGGGTTCTACCCTGGGTGGTGGCTAATCCTACACACGACCAGAAATAACCTTCCTGATGCTGCCTTTCTCTGCCAGGCGAAGCTCAGAGAGAGAATTGCCTTGCCCAAGGCCACACAGCAGAGACCTCTGGTGGAGCTGGGATTTTGCCCCATGTAGCACTCAGGGTGTGAGCCCCACTGCGTTGGGGATGGTGCAGAGGGGGTGTGTGACATTACCTCCTGAGCCCAGCCAGGCTGGCAAAGCAGCTGGGATTGGACAGTTTGTTGTCATCCAGCATCAGGGTCTCCAGGGCCGGGAACCTCAGAATGTACTTCTTGCTCGTCAGTGATGTCATGGATGCCTCCCTGTGGGCGCAGAGATCTTGGGTACTGAGCAAAGGTAGCGATGAGAGCCACTATCCCCAGGAAGAAGGGGAGGATAGGGAGCTGACCAGGGGGATTAACCAGCTTCAAAACTTCCCTGGTGCCAACAAGAGATCCATGCAGAGATGATCCGAAGGTATAATTCCCACCCACTGGCCCCTCCCCCAAATTCTGCCTGTCCACACTGGCCACTGCATAGGGAAATTTCACTGACAGTGGGCTAGGCTGGGGTGGTCGGGTCAGCAGCTGTGCTGATGGTCAACACCAGAGTGAATGAAGCATGACTAAGTTGTATAGAAAACGTTGCAGCTGGCACACTGTACAGTTCTGGCCAGAGGCGGACTCCTGGGTATCCTTTGTCATCCACCCTGGGGACTGGCAGCCACGGGAACAATGTGCTCTTAGCTTGGACCATGGCCGTGCCATCAAGGTTTCCTTGAAGAATTCCCAAAACACCCGAGAGTAGGATTTAAGAGGCTGAGGTCCTGGTGTGCGCAGGAAGTGGCACACAGGTGGGCAGGAAGTAGTGGCATTTTAGGTGTGACTGTTAATGTGGCCTTGTGCTTCCAAGGTGGATGAGGCTAGGTTGCTCTAAAGACATAGGGACAGATGACTCTGATCTTAGTTTCGTCCCTCCTTGCACATTCCGCTTCCGTCATAAAATGTGCACACATCCCATGCATGAGATATAGGCACACAGGCAACCAGTGAGTGAGCAACATTTCCCCCAAGCCTGCTTCGTTCCAGAACACGTCCTTTGAGGAGATCAGTGGGAGGGGTATTGTACACCTGCCTGTCAATCAGGATGTGTATGCTTATTTTGTTGGAAAGTTTTGTCTGTGTTTTCTGGTGTTCTGTAAGTTTTGCTGCAGGCATGGAGCTGAAACAAGAATGGTTTGGATATTTCTGCTGACAGCAGCCAGTCACCACCTACTGCTGTGGTTACATTTATGATCATGACTGAGAGTTTGTCTCTGAGCTCTGGTCACTGGATTCGGGTTAGCAGGTGCTCAGATATCTTTTAATATAGATGACATTAAAACTGTCTTATGCTGTTCTTATTAAAAAGCTGGCTCTAGAGTGGGAATATGGCTCTTCCTTCGCTAAACCCAGCACACTTATTTAGAAGTTTTCTCTATGTCGCTGTCAGTCTGAGCCCCTGACACAGTGACAACACAGAAAACAACCAAACATTTAGAGATGGTTTATGTGAACACTATCTACTTTAAAATCCCTAAGTTTATTTGGTTAGATATGGTTAAAAATCTGTTAAAATTAAAACAAAGCTAGCTAAAAATTAAAGCTAGTGACACTGGAAATTGGTGATTTAAAATCTGCACATGGGTAATTGTAAAGGAAACATAGGACATGATTCCAGTTCGGATTGCCACCCTCTTTACTCAGGTGTTGCCATTCTGCTGGAGTTACAGGATTTCTCCATCATCTTGATTAGAGACAACCACGTGAGATGAGCCTGACCAGGAGACAACAGATCTCCAAGGTAGATTTTCATATGGTAAATCATGTCCTGTCCTAAACACAGGGTTTATAAAAGATAATTAAAATATCAAATCTGCACCTCAATGCTTTTGTATACAGAAATATACCTTTTTCTGGCAGCTGAACTTTGTAGTTTAATGTCACCCAGGTGACAATGACTATAAAGACATGAAGGGATCAGAGGGAACAGCTGAGGTCTACAAATGTATGGCAGGACTAGAGTCCCAAACAGAGTCCAGTCACACGGATGGACCTTAGGGGTTTTAGAAGTGCCAGTGCCAGGTGACCGTCACCAGAAGCACCGTGTACAGTGAAGTGGAACAGGCTGAGATCTAAAAGGCAGGCTGTGTACACACTGCAGAGTGGGTCACAGGGGGATCCAAGCCGCTCAAAAAGAAAAAAAAAGATTCTTGATACTACAGGTAGACATTTAAGAGATTTAATTTTTTTAAAATACAGGGTTTCTCTGTGTAGCATTGGAGCCTGTCCTGGAACTCGCTCTGTAGACCAGGCTGGCCTCAAACCCATGGAGATTCACCTGCTTCTGCCTCCAAGTGCTGGGATTAAAGGCTTGTGCCACCACCTTCCAGTGAGATTTAAATTTTAAGAAGTTTTTAAAATACTTAAATTTATAAGACTATGGGACATTTGTGCTTATAAAATGCTTTATATTGTTAATATTTGTATTTAACAGAACAGGCTCCAAAGCCACAGAGAAACCCTGTCTCGAAAAACAAAAACAAAAAAAAAAAAAAACAAAAAAACAAGAAAAGGCTAAAAATTAGGGTCACAGCCACAAGCACCAAATGCTAACTGGAAATTAACTGGGGAGTTTCTTTCTTGTGATGCAGCAAGACAGCAACCTAAGCTGTCTGACAAAGGGCTTGGAGCAGTTTCTCAGCCCACTGAGTCTCAGCCCTTTGGGGGATTAATAAAAACCTTTTTACAGGGGTAGCCGAGGACCATCTGCATGTCAGATGCTTACATTAAGAGTCATAACAAAACTACAGCTGTAAAATAACAGGAAAAATTGTAATGGGGAACTATATTAAAAGGTCAAAGCATTAAAAAAGTTGACAACCAGTGGCTTAGAAATGTCTTTCCTCACTCAAGGTCTATTCAGGCTTAAACATTTAAGTCTAGCCTCTTTATCTTTCCCAGCTTTGCTAAGCTTAAGCTATTTGGATAAACTGAATCATATAAATATTTTATGTTTCACTAAAAAGAGCTTCAATTCAAAATCATTTTTAAAGCTAAACCTGACAGAAATGTAATGTAAAATCTTAGCCTTATAAAAGCAGCTCGGTACTTGTGAAGGGGAGAATGTAGGACCTAGTCATGACAAGCTCAATAGGGGCCTGAGTTTCAGATTGGACCACCGAGGAACAGATCACGGGGTTGGGGGAAGAGTACTTAACATTCCAAAGGAGAAACCTAATGTTCCAACCATTGTAAATGGGATCACCTGATATCCCTTAGCCCAGCACATACCCACCCCCTTTCACCAGGGCACCCCTAGACAAATGTCAGCCAATCAGAGGTCCTGAACCTTAGAAATACCTCACCCCACCCCAGGTGAGCTTGAGACTCTCTGATCACACCAATGCATTGGCAATGCGTTGGACACACGAGAGTCCAAATTTGAACTTGAATAAAAGTTTGCTTTTACATCCAGGATCCAGTCTCTTTGTTGGTTTTTCAGGGCACTCCGTGATCTGGGCATCACGGACACAAACCGACTAACTCAGAGGAAGCTCTGGCAGGGACTTGCTTTACTTTATGCAGCAAAGCTTCGCACGGAGACACCAGAGTCATGAATAGTGCGCGAAAAGGAAAGAGAGGCCTCATTTTCAAACCTGCCGGAGGTCCAAAGGCCTGGAGGAAACAGTGTACTGAACCTAAATCCCCAAGACAGAACTGAATCTAGGAGGCTGGGCAGCCTCAAGGGCTTTGCTGATCCTGTTGGAATTGAATTATGGCTTAACAGCCTGGAGAATCAAAACCTAGAGCGTGCTGACAGAGGGCATCCAGTGCAAGTCAGAGATGTTAAAGGGTTCTCCACCCTCAGGAGGGCATGAACCCCTCAAAGCCCCCTCCTCCCACAAGCAGGAAATCTGTCTGGGAGTGAGCAGAGACGGAGAGTTTGTAGAGCTGTACCTCTGGACACCCGGCCAAAGAAATGGAAGCGTTGATGTTGTGGTAGACTGCTGTGCACCGCGCCCCCATGTCTGGGCTCTGTGCGCTATAACCCAGTTCGTGAGCTTCGGGCAAGGGGGCTGGAGGTTGAGAATACACATGCAGAGACAGACCGACACGCAGACCTTTTAACACTGATACCAAAGCCCCAAGAATGCCCCCTTTATTGTGTGCAGGGGCAGATTATATAGAGATAGCCACGCCCCAGCCAAACCCACCAGAAACCACTCTCCTGCCATTAGGAACTCCTGAAGGTCTCATGCTCAGAGCAGCTGTAGGCACTCAGATCAGGAGAAAAACAAGTTGTTTCACTGCTCCCAACAGTAGACAAGTAATGTAGGCCAACTTATCTGAAGTGCCCCTAAACTCATAAGATGTGAGGGATTATGGGGCTGAGTTTTAGGAAGTGACCCAAAAGCTACTTTCCCCAGAGCTGTCTGCCCACTATAGGAATGACAGGCAGGCTGGAAAGTTGACTGGAAAGTCTGTTGATAGTATCAATGAGGGTCCTAAACCTTAGGTCCATGGTGTGCCCCAGAATGGGAGCCTAGGAAAATGCCTATGGGTAAAGTTTAGGGAACCAGAGAACTAAACCCCAAGAGACAGTGTGTATTAGAAATACTTTCAAATAATTTCAGTTACTGTAACCAAATTAAGAAGGTTTGGAATTATCCATGTAGAATCTACACTAGATAATCAGAGAGACTCTCAGTATGCCAAGAAAAAAAGCGATTTAAGTTGTTAAAAGGGAGAGTTGGGACATTTCATTTGGTTCGGTATTTGCATTTAAATTAGATGGAATTGGGTTTAAATGAAAGAGAAAAGCAAGCTCTTGCCTCAGAGCAGCTCATTTGAGCATTTGAGCGAGTGCTTGCTCTGACTGTAGCTACCACACCGAGCGCCACCCACACAGAACAGCAAGCAACACCGTACAGTGTCCAGCTGGACTTGGACAAACCATCAGACGACACCTGCTGGCTGGCGTGGGTCTCTGGGGATGTGGAAGGCACGGGGGTGGGGGGGGGAGGCTGCCATTCAGCGTGGGGATTGTGGAGGTCAGGGGAAGGCTAGAATTCCCCCCACAGCTTGAATTAGACGCACTAACCAAGTGACAGAACACCCACACTTGTTTACTCAGCCCCAAACTGGGGGACTGTTGCTATGGAAAACGCCAAGCTGGAGCTCTAGAACACCTCCCTAACAGTAAACTGAAAACTCCATTGTCACTGGAGGTCACTGCAGAGAGAGCGGTGCTGGCATGGGAACAGGAAGGCTGTCAAATCATATGACATTCCCATGGAGCGCCCCCTGCTCATCAACCTTGTGCAAATGTCAGGCCTTGAAGAATAACTGCAGATTATGGGATCTTAACTCCCTGGTGACTCCCTCTCCAGCTGTTGTTGCAGATGTGAAAGCTTTGTATGGTAAATCAACAGAGCTTGTGGCACTTGGAGTGAATCTGGGAACCTGAAAATGGACCCTTCTCTTTATCAGTTAATTGGACTTCCAGAAATAGCTTGCTTTAATCTGACAGGGACTTCTGTATACCTGTGCTCTTTTCCCTCAGGGCCACACGAACTTCAAGCCCTATTATGAACTTCAATCCATAAGAATTTTCATTATTTTGATGTCCCACAGGAAACATCATGCTGACTGGACTTGGTAATACAGTCACACAGACACACACACCCCAGATGGCACAGTAAGGCTCGCCTGTGTCACAGGCTAAAGGTAAACCAAACAGGAATTCTAGGGACTGTCACCTAATTTCCTTGGTGCTCAGGTATGTGGAGCATGTCAGGCTGCATTGCCTGTACAAAGCTTCATTGGTCCTGCTGGGTTCCAGGAACCACAAGTGAAGCACTTGTGGCATTCAGACCCGCTGACTAATTTCTCCCGACCACCAGTTTTCAGGACAAGGCTCTTCAGCAGGTTGGGACTGCAGCGCGAGCTGCTCTTTTGCTGGACTGTCACTCAGCAAGCCCACCCAGGTGCTGACGGTCCAAAGCAACAGATGTGTCACACAGACAGGGTTGCCGCGTTTCCTGTTTTTCAAGTGAAGCTTGCATTTCTCCATTTTCTCAAGCTGTTCTTTTATTCTTGCTCAGTTATGTACTGGGTTGGGTGATGAATGACAATGCTGTGCTATAAACAGAACCCTTTGTAGGCAGGAATATCGGAAACCATTAAGAGAAAAATATTGCCCCTTTTCCTTTGGAAAACCAGTTTTTGGCAAAGACTGAGATACACATGAGACACAAAATGGCCATGTGATGTGAATCATTCATCACGAACCAGATGTCTGACTGATGGGACTCATCTAGCGACAGAAAGGTGCTTTTGAAAATAATGGGCACATTTAAAATGTATTTATGGAGCACTATGCGATGCTTTGAAAATATATACATTATGTAATGTTTGGATCATCATACACACATCTATTTTCTCAAACACATATAATATTCCAAATCTTTTCTTCTAGTTTCTTTTTTTCTTCCTTCCTTCCTTCCTTCCTTCCTTCCTTCCTTCCTTCCTTCCTTCCTTCCCATCCAGCACATACTTATAATTGAGAACTCACTTCTCCTCTATACCCAGAGCTCTATACCTGTCGATCCCCTCTTCCCATTGTCCTCTCCCAGCTCTCCTCTGCCTCTATTTCATTCTGCTCTCAGCGTCTATGGGATTAACTTTTCATAATTCTGTGTGGGGGGAGGTTATGGTGTATGTGTATGTGTGTGGGGTGTATGTGTGTGGGTATGTGTGTGGGGTGTATGTGTGTGGGGTGTATGTGTGTTGGTATGTGTGTGGGGGTATATGTGTATGTGTGTGGGGTGTATGTGTGTGGGCTGTATGTGTATGTGTGTGGAGAGGATGTATGTATGTGTGGGTGGGTGTATATGTGCGTGTGGGTATATTGTGTGTGTGGGTGTATGTGTATGGGTGTGTGAGGTGTATGTGTATGTGGTTATGTGTATGTATGTGTGGGTGTATGTGTGTGGGTGTATATATGTGTGGAGGGGTGTATGTATGTGGGGAGGATGTATTGTGTGTGAGTGTATGTGTGTGTGGGTGTATGTGTGTGTGTGTGGTTATGTGTATGTATGTGTGAATGGTTATGTGTATGTGTAGGTGGGTGTATGTGTATGTGTGTCAGTGTATGTGTGAGTGGTTATGTGTATGTGGGGGGTGTATGTGTGTGGGGAGGATGTATTGTGTGTGGGTGTATGTGTATGTGTGTGTATGTGTGTGTATGTATGTGTGAGTGGTTATGTGTATGTGGGGGGGGTGTGTATGTATGTGTATGTGTGTGTGGGTGTATGTGTGTGTGTATGTATGTGTGTGTGGTTGATGTATGTGTATGTGTGTCGGTGTATGTGTGAGTGGTTATGTGTATGTGGGGGGGTGTATGTGGGTGTGTGTGGGTGTGTGTAGGGTTATATGGTATATATTTGCACATGTCTGTGCAACTGGGTTCATCCATGTGTAGGGGCAGAGGTCAAGGCCAGGGGTCTTTATCACTTTCTACTTTTTTCTCTTGAGACAGGGTCTCTCACTGAAGCTGGAGGTCACTGTTTGGGGACCCCTAGAGGCCATCTGCCTGCCTGCCCCAGTGTGATAGTTACAGATGGGTACCCAGACACACCCCAACTTTTACCCTCTGAGACATTCCTTACCTCCTTTAAAAAAAAAAAAAGCAGGATTTCATGTTTCCCAGACTGATCTCAAGTGGGCGTTGGTGGTATAGTGGTGAGCATAGCTGCCTTCCCAGACTGACCTCAAATTCACAATGTATTCTCAGACTTCAGATCCTCTTGGCTCCACTTCCCAAGTTCTAGGATCAGGTGCCACATAGTTTGTGTGCTGCTGGGAATTGAACTCGAGGCTTTGTGATGCTAAGTATTCACTTTACCGACAGAGCTCAATTCCCAGCTGGGTTTCACAAATCAGATTCCAAGTCTGAGTGAGATCTCTCAGTATTTATTTGTCTTTCCACATCGGTTTCAGAATGTCTGAAATTCCCGTGGTGCCTAGTCCAGCTGCGCCACTGTCTCCCATCAGCTCACCACCAAAGCCCTGCACCTGCTAGATGGGGAAAATGCCTCCACTGTACTCAAAAATTATTCCGTATTGATATGCTAGCATCAATGAAAAATGAGCTGTCATGGTTAGCTCTACACAGCAGTAAAGCTTACAGCAACGCACCTGATTGTCCATGCGCTGTGTAGAGAGTCAGAAGTACAGATCTTCTCCAGGCAGTGGGTGGATAATAAAAGCTTGTTAAAAAAAAAAAAAAAAGGACTGCTAACGGGTGGCTGGGCTGATCTCTGAATGGACTTTCAGATGGATGGAGGGTAGAAGGCTATTTCTGTCCTCTGTGGGTGTACACACTGCAGAGATCCCAGCCATCAGATGGACAAGGTGACCTAATTCTGTGACCGTCAGGCAGCCAACTGGCCTCCACAGCAGGGAGGAAGACTATGCACTTCCCGGCCTCAAAGCACACAGGACATCATCTGCCAGCAGCAGAGATCACCGCTGTGCCCCAAAGGCACCTTTTCAGGAGTTCGAGCAGTCCAGTGGGGACAGACTGGCTGCAATACATCCCTTCCTTCACACTTGAGTGTTTGTCCCTATTAAAGTGATCCGGCAGTTTGGGATACAGATTCTCCTTCTCTGCCCACAGCGTTCTACATGGAACTGCAGTATTATTACAGTAATACCTGTTGACTGAGTATTGACCTAAATACAATCTTTGTTTCTGCTTAGGGCTTTGGGCTCTGTCTTTCATCCTAGTCTCACGTCACGCCCCCCTAACACTTCCTATAGAGGAGGTCTACAGGTAAGGACTTCATTTAGCTTTTGCTTATCTTGAAATGCCTTAGTTTCTCCCTTACCACAGAAAGACGGCTTGTTTTTGTGTGTGTGTACCTGTGAATGCAGGATCTACGGGGCCACACAGCATTAAATTCCCTGTAGCTGGAGTCCAGCAGGCCACTGAAAGCTCCTGGGTGTGGCTGCTAGGAATAGAGACTGGGTCCTCTCAAGGGTAGCATGGACTCAGTCATCCCTCTAGCATCCTGAAGGGCAGGAGACATGGGGCTCCTGGTAGGCAGGTTTTTCTTTTAGCACTTCTTTCAGACTTCTGCCTTCTAGCTGCCAAAGTCAAGAATCATCTGATACTCTTACTGAGACTCCGTCATGTGAAGGGTCATTTCCCTTGTACTGGTTTCAAACTTCTATTTTTGACACGAATTATAGTGTGTGCACCAAGTTTACTGGGCTTCACAGATGCTTATATTCATATAAAGCTTGGGAACTTATTTTTTTTTGTAATCAGCTTTATATATATATA
>NC_022023.1:617416-657142 GCF_000317375.1 Microtus ochrogaster
CCAGAGGAGGGCGCCAGATCTCATTACAGATGGTTTGGAGCCACCATGTGGTTGCTGGGAATTGAACTCAGGACCTCTGGAAGAGCAGATGGCGCTCTTAACCACTGAGCCATCTCTCCAGCCCAAGCTTGGGAACTTATTATAGGGTCATTATTTCTTCAAATAATCTCTCTCTCTCTCTCCCTCCCTGCCTGCCTTGTTCCTCCCCCCTCTCCTTTTCCTCCTCCCTCTTTCCTTCCCTCTCCTCCCTCCCTCCCTTCTTTCCTCTCCTCCTCCCTCTCCCAGCTTGCCCCTCTTCCTCTTCCAGGGCTTCCATAGAACACAGATTGATTTGCTTGACAGTATCTTCAGGTACCTCTGGCTCTGAAGAGGAGAGTCCTTTTAGTTCTCAGACTTGATAAGCCTGCCTGTGGACTCCTCTGATCACCTTTTCACTTCAATACTTTGTACAGTTTTTGTTTCTTCTCAAGCTCTCACTCTTCGATATTCATATTTTGCTTGTACATCATTTTCCTGACTTTCCCCTTGTCTTCTTGGCTCTTTTGGCATCTTTACCACGGTTGAAATTTCTCTATAGAAGATCTTCATTCAGATTTTCCTGAGAGATCCAGAACAGCTTCAAGGCTGCTGGCTGAGATGGTCCAGCCTCACAGACTATTCTAGTCAGGACTTGACCATTACCTAATTTTCTCAGGGTCCCCCAAAGATACCAATGCTCCCAAACAACCGGAAGCAGTCTAGAAAACACAATTTCTATATTCTTGAGAGGTGGGGTGTATGGTTTTTGGATATTTGGTGGGTTATGAATGTTTATCATTGTTTAAGGGGGTTGGTTACAAATTGTTATTGGTCATGGTTAAAAAACTAAACAAAGGACATTAGATTCAGGGATCTCTTTCTGAAGAAAAAAGGGAGCTATAGTATAAAAATGATGAGATAAAAGGGTGGATTGTAGAGTCTACTTTTGAACGACCGCTAGTCTCAAATACTTTACATTGGTATGGATTTTTGTACAGTGATACAAATTTAAGGTTATTTTTATTAGAACATACAATACTTACATTTCTCCTCTTATTTAAGGCATTGCACCTATGCAGCTCATTTAACATTGCAATGTAAATTTTTAGTTTTTGAAAGTTATTAAAAACTACTTAGGATAATAAAGAAATACAGGTTAGTAGTTAGTCACCTATAACAATCAAAGTTTTAGCTAGACAGTAGTGGTGCACTCCTTTAGTCCCAGCACTCGGGAGGCAGAGGCAGGTGGATCTATGTGAGTTTGAGGCCAGCCTGGTCTACAAAAGCTATTTCCAGGACAGGCTCCAAAGCTATACAGAGAAACCCTGTCTCAAAAAACCAAAAAAAATGAAACAAAACAAAAACAAAAAACAAAAAGCAAAAAAACCCTTTTAGTCATGTATGTTTTCAAGATCAAACATATATTTTAGATAGATAGATGGTCTTCAAACACTTCAAAGACCTACAGAATATGACATTTAAAACTTTTTGTTAACATAGGACTTTTCATGACAGTGAGACGCATCTGCTCCTGGCAGCATCAATTGACTTCAGAGAAGATGATGGGCATTGAAGAAACTCCATATGGAGTCTGCTTTCAATGTGGCAAAACTGGCCATTTGGGCAAGAAACTGCTCTTGACTGCTGACAGTATACTGTACAAACTGGACAACAGGACACAAAGGAGAAAGACTGTTTAACTTTCCCACAATAAGGCAGGAACGTCCTTCAAAAATTCCTGCTTCATAGAAGAGTCTGCCAGATATTCCAGGTTTGGCATATTTTCTCCAGATATGCCAAATACAAATGGGCTGGACGTTGTAAATGCAATTCTTACCTGATAATGTCCTTTTTTTTTTTTTTTTTTGGTTTTTTGAGACAGGGTTTCGCTGTGGCTTTGGAGCCTGTCCTGGAACTAGCTCTGTAGACCAGGCTGGTCTCGAACTCACAGAGATCCGCCTGCCTCTGCCTCCCGAGTGCTGGGATTAAAGGCGTGCGCCACCATCGCCCGGCCCTGATAATGTTCTTTTTATTTATAGTTTTTTTATGTTACCCATTCCTTTTTACTTAGACAAGAAGGGAGGAAAGCTGTGGAATAGTCCTTTACACTGTGTGAAGTTATGTCACTGTGATTAGCTTAATAAAAAAGCTAAATGGTCCATAGCTAGGCAGGAGCTTGGGGGCAGAGAGGACCCTGGGAAGAAGGCAGAGTCACCAGTCAGGCATGACAACACCAGGAAGGGCATAATAGAAATGAGGTAATGAGCACATGGAAGAATGTAGATTAAAAATAGGACTAATTTAAGTTATAAGGGCTAGTTAGGAACAAGCCTAGGCTAAGGTATAGCTTTCATGATTAGTAATAAATCTCCGTGCCATTTTTGTGAGCTGGCAGCCCAAAGAAGAATCTGCTTACAAAGATGACTGCAGCAATTGTGACTATTTTGTTACATTTTCTTCTTGTTTTATAGACACATGAGTGTGTGCATGTGCACTGCAGATATAAGCTGCTAGGTGATCACTGACTTCATAACTTAGTTTTTGGTTATAAAACATCCATAAGTGTTTTTTTTTCTGAGACAGTCTCACTGTGTACCCCAGGCTGACCTCAAATTCACAGTGTAGCTCAGGCTAGCACTGAACTCTCTTCCTCTGCCTTTCTCTTCCAAGCGATTACAGGCAATGCTACCATGCCTGGCTCCTACATTTCTGCGGAAGATCGTACAGAAGTGATGGAACTACATGTCAGCATGTTGTGGAGTAGGGAGAGTGTCTTCAAATGTCAGTTACATGAAGCCTCTGGTGGTTGTTACTGTTGTGTGGGGATGAAATACAGAGAGGAGAGAGATACTGGGGCTCCAAGGGGTGGGTGTGCCAGTCATCTGCCTCCACGCCCTCAGCCTTCACCCTTCCCTCTGTGCTCAGCTCTGCATGGCAGACTTAACTATGCGTGCCAAACTGACTTTTTAACCTGACTGTAGTGCTATCAACTGAAGGGACGGGTAAGACTCTGCCAACCCAGGAAAGTGGGGGCAAATCTTCTTCCCGGCTTCATACAGCAGCAGCGTGGGAACAGAGACAGTGGTGAGTGTCCAGGCAGCAGGGCTAGAACGAGCAGTGGCCTCTCTTCAAGTCCAGGTGCAGACTCCCAGCTCCCAACAGCTGAGTGTCAGCCCTCCTTCCTTTGTTCTTCCACATCCCTCTTCTCCATTTGCCCCAGAAGTGTCCTAAGATTTATATAATGGATTCTCTCTACTTATCATTGGCAAGGCTGGAGGTGGAATAAAGGCTTGCTGGTTCTGAGTTTTAAAAGAGCCCTTATCTCTAGGAACACATATTGAATATTTATAGATGACACATGAATCTTCTGATTCATTTGTGAGCAGAGTCATTTATAGCTGGGTACATTTTTCTTAAGAATAATCTACAATAGGGCATGAGGGGGGTATAGCTGTAACAGATTGGCCATGACCTCACAACTGTCTGGTGCTAACTACTGGGTGGCAAGGGCATGGGAACGCATCTTACCACTTACTCTCCTTCCGTTACGTAGTTTGTCCTCTGTGGTGACAAACACCCACGAAAAGCAACTTACTTATGTTTTTTTATGTTTGAGTTTTGTCGACACTTATGTCTGTACCCTAGAAGATGGCATCAGATAGTTGTGAGGCACCATCTGAGGGCTGGGAGTTGAACTCAGGACCTCTGTGAGAGAAGCCAGTGCTCTTACCCACTGAGCCATCGCTCCACGGAAAAGCAACTTACAGGGAAGAACCATTTCTTTTAGCTATTGGCTTCAGTTGGGACCCTTTATTCTCTTGATTCTGAGCTTGAGATGGAGTCGTGCAACTGGAGTCTATGGCAGAGGTTACCAACCTCAGGGAGGGCAGGAATCAGAGAGAGACAAAGGATGGGAGGGGGTACAAGATCCCCCAAGGACCTTCCCAGGAAATGACTTCCTGTAGCCAGGCCTCCCTTCCTAAACTTCCTGTCCCTCCCACAACAGCCCTACCGGCTGGGGACCTACCCTTTATGTATAAATCATTTGAGGGCATATGACAAAGTCAAACCATAACTTTCCTTTTAGACATTTCTGAAATTTTCCACAGTAAAAATACCAATGGTGATCTCTCTGTACTCAGAGCAAGCAAATTCTCAATTGCAATACTTTTTTGTGAGTCTGACTGGGGCATGTCCTATCACAGAGAAAGCCTAGCTTCAAATGTAGTCAGCACAAAGGCAAGCAAAACTGTGTGCAAACCATAGACACCCTAACAGAAGTTCCACGTGACACCAGAACCCAGCACACAAATCCAGCAGATTCATTTGAAGGCCTTTTCAGATTTATAAGCCCCCTTCCCTTTCCTTTTTAAAAATATATATTTTTAATATGTATAGGTGCTTCATGTATGTCTGCCCACCACGTGTATGTAGTGCCAAGGAGGCCAGAAGAGGGCACTGACCTATGGAACTGGGGTTACAGATGATTGTTAGCTGCTATGTGGGTGTTGAGGACTAAGCCAGGTCCTTGATGCAAGAGCATCAAGGTGCTTTTAACTGTTTAACCAACTCTCCAGCCCTCCTTTTCTTTTTTACGGGAGACAAGGTCTCAATTTGTAACCCAGGTTGACCTTGAACTCCCATGAACCTCTTACCTCAGCCTCTCACATACTGATAAAATAGGTACAGGCTACCACCAAAGGTTCATAAATACCCAGTTTTTCCTCAGTTAGTTTGGAAACAAAATGATTCTAACTAATGAAACCCTAAATGCAATGATCGATCACTATCATCCCCACCCCCGAGCAACTAACAAACTGCTATCAATCATCGCTGTCATTGTCTTCCATGGTGGCAATGGACATCATCACTAGGAATGTCCCATCAGTATCCCTATTGGTCACATCAGCTGACTACATATTGGATGAAAAGCACCAGATCTCTGACTCGCTGCCACAGATCAGGGATGAGGAAGGCAGGGCCCTTGCTCTGAGTGCTCCTCACCCTCAGATGTTCCAACCATCTAGATAGCCACCTCCTATAAAGATTCGTGTTTAGCTAGCCCAGGTCAGAGCAGAGTAGCCAAATACTAGACTGACTGAGGGGACACACAGAATAAACCCAGGGGTGTAGAACTTACTGTTCTGCAACAGCCATGTTGGGTGGCAGAGAGGTGAGCCCATTGCCTGTGAGGAGAAGCACACGGAGATGCGGCAGAATCCCCAGATCACAGATGGCCTCCTCAGTCAGGCTGTTGAAGGAAAGGTCCAAGAACTACCATACAAAACAAAAGAAGGGATAACAGAAGTAACACGTGACACGAGGCCCAAACACACACGGGAGCTGGCTCCGTCCCCTCCTCCTTCCTGGGAAACCTCACCACCCACACAACAAAGTCTCTTGGGTTTGACATTCACAGCTGTGGGGGTCAGGCTTAGTCCTCCTTCAGTCTTAGCTGCTACTGCACAGCTCTGTCTCTCTGGGGGGCAGAGAGTCCTCCCTACCCCTGGCCTGTCCCCCCAGTCACCCTCTTCATGTTTCTGGGCACTGGAAGCTCAGCCCCAGAAGGCCATCTCAAAGGTGCTTCCTTATAAAACAGTCCCCAGCCCTCAGGCAGTTGGCTGCCTCCCTCCCCTGGCTTTGTCAGCTTTCTCTAAGCTACCCCAGGATACTTGTCCAAGGCTGCATGTCTTCTGATAGCTGGAGATGCCATGTACTATGTCTGGCACATGGTGGAAGAGGTCAGGGCCCATGTCACTGCCGTATGGTAGCCTTATTACTCAGCACAGGCCCTTACACGAAGCAGACACACATGCAAGTGTGCTGAAATGAGCCAGCTGATGAGGACGATGTGTCCAGTGGTCACCACATCAGCCACTGTCTCATCATCATCATCTCCTCATTCACCACCCCATGCTGAAGGCTTATTTCATCCTGACCCTCTGGGAGCTCCGAGACTTCCTGGGCTGCAAGCTCTCTATGTCCATCTGTTAATAAATGATGTTGCTGGGCTCAGAGAAACTCCTGTACTGGTGGGTAGTCAACACAGAGACTCACAGCCAATCCAAGTACAGAGAGTAAGTGGCTGCGGAGCACCCGACCTTGATAGGACATCTATACCCTCTCCTTCAAGGCTCAGGGGACATCACAGAAGAGGGCGGCAAGAGTTTAAGAAACAGAGGTTGGGGAGGGGATGCTGTAAAACTGTCTTCTGGGTGTGACGTGGATGGTGCACTCATGACCTCACTGTGGTTGTGGAGGAGAAAGGGCTCGTGGGGCCCCGTCCCTCTGGGAAGGACTATTGGTAGTTAACAGTGGTGGGGGAAGGGTATCACTTTCCTCAGTGGTGATGAGTTGTCCATGTTCTGGTAAATAACCTCCCACCTACACTCAGCAAGCAGCCCAGAGGGCCACGTGCACACAGGTCATAGAGGAAGGACTTGGGAAGAAGGGTCTGAGCAGGAGAGGAAGGGGATGAAACAGGGTACTAGAGGGGGAAAGGATTCAAATTCATTGTATACGTACATGAAACTGCCAGAGGATAACGAGTAAAAAAATTTAAAAGAAGAAAAAGAAGTGATACCTCTACGATAGCTATCTAGACACACACCACAAGCCACAGAGGCAACAACGGCCAGGTCGGCCAGAATGTCAGCATGGGCTTCCCACAGTGGCAGCGTCTGAGCCATCCTCAGACAAGACTGTTAAAGGCAGGGAGTGCTGGAGAGAGAGAGAGCACAAACCGGGAGCAGGAGGCAGCCATCTTCTTGCTGGTTCTGAGAACTGTAAAGGTTTGGGTATCAGTGACACCTGTGGTAAAGGAGAGGCTGGGCACCAACAGCAAAGGGAGCACTCGAGGTGCACATAGCAGGGCCATCTCACTTGACTGGAACAAGGCCTGGGAATAGGCTCTGAGAATTACACATGAAGATGGGAAAACCCTGTCTCTGTCAAGGCGTATGGATTTGTATCTGCCTCCTTCATGTCTCTCATCGTCCCTCCAACCCATTCCTCATACGGCAGCCAGACACATTTTCTAAAACACAACTCTGACCACAACATGATCCCCGTCCCATAAGATAGTTTCAGCTACTTAGCAAGTCCAAGATACGCCAAGGTCTGTCCTAAGCCACTTCAGGCTCACACAGCTCTACCGTCCACAACTCTCACCTCCCCACATCCCACCCACATTTGAAATCGTTCCCCAGTATTCAAGCTCAGCAGTCAGCACACCAAGGCCAACGACTCAAATCCAGCCTGATGCCCATTTGTGGCCGATGAGCAAAGGATGATCTTTACATTTAAAAATAAAAACAAGAGGCCAGGTTAGGTGGCACACGCCTTTCATACCAGTGCTCGGGAGGCAGAATCAGGCAGACCTCTGTGAGGTAAGGCCAGTGTGGTCTACAGAGTGAGTTCTAGGACAGCCAGGATTGCACAGAGAAACCCTGTCTCAAAAATAAACAACAAACAACCAAACAGAAGAATAGTGTGTTCCATGTGGCAATTATGAGTAGTTCATAACTCAACATCACGCTTGGTTCCCTCCACTCTGTCTATAGTTAGTTCTTCCCTTCTACAGAGGCATGGATGACTAGTTATGACAGTCATAATTAATTATGAATATATGGAATAAAAGTTTAAGATACTTAATTTCTTGTCTTACGAAAAAAAAAAAAAACCTGTGGACCCCAATTCTACTGCTTTGGCTATTTAATGCTGGGTCCAGATTTGCTTTCAAATTACAGCCAAGTGAAGTTTTTCAAAACTGTGGAAGAATTCCACTCTGGGCTGCTCCCCTTGGAGCAGGCTTGCTGACAGCCAAGGACAGATCTTCCTAGCCTGGCTGCAGTATCTGCTGAGTCACATTGGGTTTTATTACACATTAGAGTATTCATTACTGTGAGATGCAAATTTGGGATATTTGACATGTTTATCTTTTTTCCTAAGGAGCCCTTGCAAATCACAGAGAGATGAGAACAAACGACCGGTCCAGAGATTTCCCTCTCTCATCTATATTCTGCATCCTAAAATGAGTCTGTTTTCTTTTGTCGACAAATTCTTTTGACTAATACCGGGTCTGGAGGATAAATAACCCTCATCAGATGCAATCAGACTGTAAAGGGGGGCCACATACATTAGATCCCGGGCTAACCATTCAGAGCCAAAACTGTGACCACACCCCTCTGGATGGCAGCTGGTACTTGTGGCGTGTTTGGGGTATGTGGGAGGAAGAAGACACAATCCATGGCACTATATGCAGTTCTCAGGAGATCAGTGACTGTTCTCTGAAAAGGTCAAACAACAGTGGAAGTCCATAGGGGCAGCTGGGCCTGGCGGCCAGAGAAATGACTCCTTGGATCTCTACTGTCGAGGATCCACCTCCCACTGTCAGCACCAAAATATCATATAGAACGAGGCTCTAACATAGCTCCAAACTGCATCAGTTACTTCTGATTTTGGATTTTATTGGACTTTGACAGTTTGCCTACTGAATAAGTCTGAGGACCAACGCGTGTCCCAAGTCAGAGCAAACTGCTGTCATCTTCAGTGTGACTTGAAACCATGGGAAAAGTCAGCCCCGCATTCAGCACTAGACGTTTTCAGAATGTGAGGACACAGCGTACGTATGGGGAAGATGCCCATTCCAATACGCTAAATTGTTTCCAAACTCTGGCGTAGAAAGGCTGTCAACTCCTTGACTTGTCTCTGAGACAAGTGAGGCACACGTGAAGCAGATTTAAGTTAGCAAAGCTTACAACACGTAGACATGCTGCTAAGGCGTGAGTGGAAAGGCTCTCCTTTTAGGCCTGCACAAAGGGAGGGGTGCATTGCTCAGGGCCTGGCCAGGTGGCTGAGCCCCACTTCTGGCACTGTTCTCCAGTCCATGTGGGACTCTCAAGTAGTGACACAAACTTCATTCCCTTGTTTTAAAAAAAAAAAAGTGGCCCTCTAGTCTATCCAAGTCACAGGAAGTATGAAGAGATGCAGACCAGATTTCCTATTCCAAGGTCCTGAGAACAAGCATTGATGTGCATGCACACAGAACGTACTGTTGAGTTCACAGGAGCCCTATTTAGTCCATCCTCACCTCTAGGTCTAGGAAATAGATGTACAGCCTGTACTACCCCAGCCCACTGGGACCACCCTAGCTTACAAGTCAGGTGTGTTTTGGTATTGGTCCATAATGTCTCTTTATCTTACTGCAGCTGGCTCTTAATCTCTATAGCTCTTCAGACACCTAAGGAGATACATCTTCTATGAAGCTCCTCCTCCTATGATACTCCATTGACACTCACTTTTCTATAGACTCTCCTGCACGTAAATAACCCTAGGCACTTATATCCCAGAATCATACATGTTGGCTATAGTTACCTATCTACCACAAGTACCACTATTACCACCACCACCACTACTATCATTACCACCACCATCATCATCATCACCATTATCACCTGTTGGGAGCAGTGAGACCCCAGATCCTGAATTTCTTGTAAACAACTTGTTTTTCCCTGATCTGAGTGCCTACAGCTGCTCTGAGCACGAGACCTTCAGGAGTTCCTGATGGCAGGAGAGTGGTTTCTGGTGGGTTTGGCTGGGGAGTGGCTATCTCTATATAATCTGCCCATGAACACAATAAAGAGGGCATTCTTGGGGAATTCAAGGATGACCCATGTCGTTGTCTCTCTGTCTGTGTGTGTATGTGTATTTTAACCTCCAGCCCCTTGCCTGAAGCTCAGTAACTGGGTGATAGCACACAGAGAGCAGACAAGATTGCTGGGCACGGTGCGCAGCAATCACCATCACCACCATCATCACCACCACCACCACCATCATCATCATCATCATCATCATCACCATCATCATCACCATCATCACCACCACCATCATCATTATCACCGTCATCATCATCATCACCATCATCACCACCATCACCACCACCATCATCATTATCACCGTCATCCTCATCACCATCATCACCACCATCACCATTATCACCATCATCATCACTATCATCATCATCACTCATCATCATCATCATCACCATCATCACTACCACCATCATCATCATCACCATCATTATCACCATCATCTCCACCACCACCATCATCACCATCATCACCATCATCATCATCACCATCATCATCATCATCATCACCACCATCATCACCACCACCATCATCACCACCACCATCACCACCATCATCATCACCATCATTATCACCGTCATCATCATCACCATCATCACCACCATCATCACCATCATCATCACCATCATCACCACCATCATCATCACTGTCTGTTAGGAGCCAATTTCCTCCTAAAATCATTGCAGGAACCATCACTCTGGGGAGTCTACAGAGAACCACCACAACCTCCAGAGGCCATCTACAAAGAGCCTAGCAGTGAAAGCGTGGAGAACCCTTCTCCAACGTTACACTCTGTAAAGACCCCTATACTAATAATCCCTTACAGGGAACCAGGTAAGACCAAAAACTCCCTACCTCCAACTTACTTCCAATGTCTTGAAGTCTCCATATTTCACATAGACCATCTTGATGCCATTGAATGCAAGCTCCAGTTCCTTTAGGGTTGGAAATGTGTGAAAAGCATCTGCATGAGAACAGAAAGAGAGAATCTTGAGCTCGTAAAGGCTTAAAGAGAAAGATACAAATAACGACCATCCACTGAGCTTTCCACAGGGGGAAGGGTGAGTCGTGGACGATGGCTTTACGTATCAGGCCTTTAAAACTCTAACCATGGGGCTTCAGAGATGGCTTGGCAGTTAAGAGGACCAGAGTTCAGCTCCCAGCACTCACACTAGGTGGCTTCCAACTGCCTGTTACTCCAGCTCCAAGGGTTCCAATGACCTCTCTCTTCTGGCCTCTATGAGTGTCTGCATTCGTGTACATACACCCAAACACATGCCCACACACACAAAATAAAAATAATCTTTTAGAAAATTTAAAATCTCTACCCACACTCACTAATAGGAATTATGACTTTCATTCTACAGCTGAGGAAACGGAGGCTCGGGCGACTAAGTGACTTTTTAGAAATTAGGATTTCAGGCAAGAGCGAAAACTAAGGCTTGGACACACAAAGTGTGTTCAAATGCAAAGCCCACTTAAAAGTTATCTTTTGTTTTTCTCCTTTTTTCTTTCCAGACTAGGAATCAACCCCAGGACCTTATGCATGTCAGGCAAACTCTCAACCACTGAGCCACTGCTAGATAATCTGTTATTTCTGATTAGAGATGTCACTATGTTCACCCCAAATAGTCAACATCACAGGAAAAAAAATATTCCTTTAGCCCCAACAGTTGGGGGTCAACTGTTTAAAATGCCATGTATACACCTCATTTTTCTCATGTGTGTATTGAGATACAATCTTTTTCTTATAACATGGGATACACGCTGCATTGTGGCTGTTCTCCTTTAACAGTGTGACTTGAAGGTTAGTCTATGTTAAAACAAACAGATTTGTCCACTACCTTAATTACCTGCTGGTATAGACATGCCATAATGTTACCATTTTCCTATTGATAGCATATAGGCTATGGGGTAAGAGGTAATCCAAAGCTCCCTCTTACATGATAACTGCATCTTAAGATTCCCTTTCTAGTCCTATTTCTCTGGTAACCTGAAACACATGCTATGGTAACTGTGTTACTAGGCAACTGTTGCTTGTGGTAAAAATGATTGCAGACCAGTATCTTGTGTCTGGACCAGGAGAAAGTGTAAATTATAAACATTTCTATAAATGGTGACTCCCATAACCAGCTATGTCCTTCGTGGGACTGCTACAAGCTACAGGACTATGGAATGTCACAAGGGACAGAGGTGATTCCTGCATTTGCCCAGGGAGAGTTTCTGTCCTGTGCCTGGGGTGGCACTTGGCTAGTGGGCAGCCCTCCCAGACGGCCAGTCACGGGGACTCCGCTAAAGCCATGCAACTGGCACACAGTGTAGAATTACTTAGAACCTCGGAAGTGAACCTGGTGTGCTGTGTGGCCTGAAGAAGGCTTGAGTCAGAATGCTCAGTAAGGCCTACTAAGAGGCTGTCTAGTGGGTTTCCTTGTGTAAGTCCTAGAAGTGGAGCTACTAAAAGCAAAGACTATTTTGATTTTTAAAGCATTCGTGTATGCATTTGTTTGTTTGTTTAGTGTATGTCCGTGTGCCTTGTGACTTCATGAGCACCAAGTGTGTAAAGGAGCCCGTGGAGGCTAGGAGAGGGCGCTGGATCCCCTAGAACTGGAGTTACAGGTGGCTGTGAGTTACCCCATGGGTGCTGGGAACTGAACCTGGGTCTTTTGCAAGAGCAGCTAAACCAGCTCTCCAGCCCTGTTTTAAACTTCAAGAGATATGACCAAATTATGTCCATGGTTCACATCGACTTCTCTATTTTACCTTCACCAAGAGTACCCACCTCCACACCAGTGCTGGCTGTTATCATACTGGCCAATATCTGATGGGCACAAAATAGTATCCTGGTGTTGTGCTCTTACTACTGAGGCCGACCATCTTTTCATGTGCCTTTCTTCCAAGGCAGGGGTCTCATCGGATGCCTCTTTAGAAGCTCCCATCCAACTCCCGGGGACAAACCAAGCTCATCTCATCAACCCCCCCTCCCCCTTCCAGGACTGTCTCTGAGATCCATCCCTCTCCTTATACCCTCACAGGTCGCCTCGCCCTCACTCGGCCTGTCTCCAGTATCATCTCCCCTTCCACGGAAAACTGAACTGATTCCTAGCATCTCCTGGCCTCCATTTTCTCTCTTAGAATCCACCCCCTCCTCACTGAGCTTCCCTGCTTAAAGGCTTCCAGGCTTCTTCTGTCTGAAGGATTAAGTTGGACTCCCAAAGCCCTCCAAGATCCCTAAGTCCTGCCAATGTGTCTAGCCTCAATTCTCCTCCCTTGTAAGCAATCTTTGTGACCAGGCAGTATACAGGTGCCCCCAACCAAAGCACCTTCATTAACTCCTGAGTTAATTTCTTTATTACAATGTGCACATGTGCATGCATGTGTGTGTGCGTGTGTTTGTGCACATGTGCATGCATGTGTGTGTTTGTGCACATGTGCATGCATGTGTGTATGTGTGCGTGTGTTTGTGCATATGTGCATGCATATGTGCGCAAACATGCATGTGTGTAAGTGTACGTGTGCACACAGATATCAGAGGACAACTTTTCGGGAGATGGTTTTCTTCGTCTACCACGTGAGTCCCATGGATCATCATCAGGTCACTGAGTTCAGCAGCGGGTGCTTTAACACTCAGCCGCCTGGCCAGCCCAGTTTATCTTTTGATCTTAGCTTAGGTGCTCTTTTCTTAAGTTTTCCTGACTCTCTGGTATGGGCTAAAGCCCCCTTTGTATGCTTGTATAGTGTTTCCTGACCTCCCTGTACCATTGCTTATATGCACCCTGCTTTGGGTCTGAGTCTGAGCTCGACTCTCCTCTCCAGAGAGAAACTGGGCACGGTTCTTTCTAAAGGCCAGGCATTCTGACACCAGCAGGGGTCACTGTGGATTTGCTGAATTACCAAGATGCTTTCTCTCTGGTAGGGGCACACACAGATTTAAAAGCCTCTCTTGCTGGAGTTTGCAAGATTGGAGGAGAGGGTTATCTGTGTGTGTGTGGAGGAGCAGGCTCCAGCTTGGCAGTGTGGGACCAGAGTGCAGACTGAGTGCTCTCCGGGGCCCTTACTCTCCAGCTTCTCCACCCAAGATGAAAGGCTGATCACGATGGACAGACAGATCCTGTCACAAGTGCTTTTCTGGCCAGGAGGACGCTCACCTAGAGGCAGCAGGTTTTCAGAGGCGTTGATATAAATCACAGAAGTGAAATGTTTGAAGTCCTTTTCCTTTGCCTGTCAGAAAGTATTCCAGAAAAACACAGGATTAGTGCCCTGCCGAGAGCCCCGCAGGAAACCGGAGCAGCTGCTGAGAGGACAGACACCTAAAGGACTAAGAGACATTCTGGTGCAGGAGCAGTCATGTGGGGAGGGCTGGGGGCTTCCTGTTCATTTTCCTCTACCCTGGAGTACTTCAAATGCATCGAAAAGGACAGAGAACCATCTCTGAAGATGTAGCCAGGCATGACCCGGTTTTAACAGAGCTGAATCTTAGCTGTTTAAATGTGAAAGAAACTATTAGAAGACTGACAACTCTCCATGTGCCGCCTGCCCCCAACCCTCTCACCTCACCTCTACTCCTGATCTTTACAGGTATTACATACACAACACATTATATCCATCAACTAAGCAAAGGGTGATTTACATGCTTTAAAACTTCACAGTCATACAGACTTACGGTCCAAAATGCCTTTTTACTCAATAGTATGATTTTGAGATTTATGTTGAGATATGTATAACACTTTGGAGATTAATCTGTGTTGATACAAATAGGTCCAGTTCATCCATTTCAATTCTTTGCTTGAGTGTATGACAAGGTTAGTCTGTCTCAAATTTCCCATCATTACAAACAATGCTGTCATACACATTCTTATATATTCCACCTCATTGTAAGACTTTATTTATCCCGACAAGGTGGTGAGCTTGTGGGATGGGAACTCCACACAAGGAATTACAGTCTGCCCAAATTCCCTGCCCTCAATCCCAAGAACAGATTCATAAGGTAAGTTTTACTAATTCATACAAACACTAAATTTAAAGCAAAGTTGGAATTTGTTTCTGCCTGGTGAGCGCTCGTCTGCCCTCCCTTCCTCCCCCTCACATCTGGCTCTGTCATGCCTTTGCTGCTGGCCTCACCTTGGAGAACTTCATGCCGCTCACGTTCACGGTGCAAAGGTCTGATGGCTTCCTTACACAGTGGTGCTTCATCTGGAACAGAAGACACAGACTTAGTCCCAGGGTCCCAGTGGAGTATGATAGGTTAAGCTACTCCTGCTGAGTGTCTTCTCATTGGGTACT
This sequence comes from Microtus ochrogaster, assembly GCF_000317375.1. Lineage (NCBI taxonomy): Eukaryota > Metazoa > Chordata > Mammalia > Rodentia > Cricetidae > Microtus > Microtus ochrogaster. The sequence goes on from NC_022023.1 coordinate 632,365, forward strand.
TTCATAAAACCTGCCATTTGTTTTTGCATGTGCATTTGCTCATTCACCAAGAATTAACTGAGAACCACCTCTGGGCCATGAACTGACTGTAACAAGCTCTTGTTCAATCCTAACTGAACCCCTTCTTTAATGTGAATAGTGTATCTTATGACTTATTAGTTGTGTTCAGGGTTTACCTCTCTCTTTCAGTATGACTTTAGTTAAAGGGTTTACTTCCCCTTCAATGAGGCTAAGAGAAGGTGGCTTGCCTGAGGCCCTATAGTTAGTACACGATTGATCTATGATTTGGATTCAAATCTAGAATCATGAAACTATGCATTTTTGCCTACTGCATGTCATTGTAAATAATGAAAAAGTTAGGATCAGATATCAGCTTCAGATTATCTCCTAGTTCAATGTTCCTTGCCCCAGCTATTATGGCCCATCCATATGGTGCCTGCTTTGAAGAGGCTCTAAACAGGCTAAGTGGGGAAGCTGCAGAAGCCACCCACGCCTTCACTTAGTGGGAAGTCAAATGAGGTACTTAGAAATGTAATGACTATTCCGAAGGAGAAGTTCAAGTCTCTATGGGGGTATGGAAACAGGAGGCCCCAATCTCAGCCTCTGAAGGAGGAAACATTTACTTGAGGGAGTAATTTTCCAGCCAAGGGCTAAGAGCCAAACAGGAGATGATCCTGTAAGTGGGTAGGGAGTGTGCAGGCCTCCCAGGCAGAAGGCTGCACGATGTTTTTGAGAGGAAGCCAAGACAAGGCTAGAGAGGGAGTCGTGAGACCATTCGGGTCCACATTGGTGCTGAATAAGAGTGTGGATTAAGTAGTGGCTGACAGAAGTTTCATAAAAGTCACTATGTCTGACCTCCTTAGAAAGGATAAGAAGACAAAGCCGGGTGGTGGTGGCACACGCATTAATCCCAGCACTCAGGAGGCAGAGGCAGATGGATTTCTGTGAGTTCAAGGCTAGCCTGGTCTACAAGAGCTAGTTCCAGGACAGGCTCCAAAACTACAGAGAAACCCTCTCTTGAAAAACCAGGAAAAAAGAAAAGCAAAGATAAGAACACAGAAGAGACCATTGTACCAGAAGTTGTTAATGACCGTTCCAGTAAACATTTGTCTACATCTTCCCTGTTAGAGAACACTGAGGCCATTCTCCCTTAAAGTGGACATGTTCCAAGCTCCAGCTCCAGGAACCTCACCTGTACCAAGAACTAACTTGTAACAAGCCTTAACTTGAACCAGCCAACTTGTCAAGGTCTTGTTTCTCCAACTGACACTGGGTAGGTAGGTCATGCCAATAAGATGTTGGCTGTGGCCGGGCAGTGGTGGTGCACGCCTTTAATCCCAGCACTTGGGAGGCAGAGGCAGGCGATCTCTGTGAGTTCGAGACCAGCCTGGTCTACAAGAGCTAGTTCCAGGACAGGCTCCAAAGCCACAGAGAAACCCTGTCTCGAAAAACAAAGACAAAAACAAAACAACAAAAAAAGAATGAATAGATAGTTATAGTTTTCCTTAGTTATGATAAAAGATAAAATAGATATAAATATTGTAACTGTAATTCTTGCTTGATAACTGTTTTGCTATATGTAATTTTGCAATGTTAAAGTTAAAGCCTTCCTTTTTTGTTTAAACAGAAAAAGGGGAAGTGATGTGGGAGTGTCATATATCAATCTGTTGATTTCATTGGTTAAGCAATAAAGAAACTGCTTGGCCCTCATAGGTTAAAACATAGGTGGGAGGAGTAAACACAACAGAATGCTGGGAGGAAGAGGAAGTGAGCTAAGACTCGACAGCTCTGCTCTCTGGAGCAGAGACACCATGCTCCCCGCTCCTGGGCAGACATACGCGATGAAGCTCCTACCCAGGATGGACATAGGCTAGAATCTTCCCGGTAAGACCGGTGCTCACAGATTATTAGAGATGGGTTGATCGGGATATCAGAATTAGCCAGTAAGGGCTAGAGCTAAAGGGCCAAGCAGTGTTTAAAAGAATATAGTTTGTGTGTTGTTATTTTGGGGCATAAGCTAGCCAGGCGGCTGGGGTGCTGGGGACGCAGCCCCGCCGCTCTTATTACAACACAGGACAGGCTCCAAAACCACATAGAAACCCTGCCTAGAAAAAAAAAAAAAAACATGTTGGCTGAGGGGAGGAGTGGGTGACCAGTTTAGGGGGGAGGCCTTTTCTTCTAAAGACAAGCACGGTAGGGGGCAACCCCTTCTCTGCCTCGGGATGTTGTCCTGTGTGTGTGTAAGATGACCAGAATTGCTGCAGCCATTTCGGAATAATGGAGGGAGGCAGGCCTGGAGGACAAGCCAGCATGCTGAGGATGGCGGAGCAGAAAGATGGAAGGGTGCTGAGCCTTGGAAGATGTTATGTTACATAACCATCATGTAATGGATCCCAAGCAATGCCCCAGGCTTCTGTGTGAAATAAAACCATTCTCTAGATTATATTTAGTTTTATTATTATTATTAGCAGCAGCAGCATCTGGGTATGTGTGCATGTGTGCACATACCATGTTGTACATGTTGTCAGAGGACAACATTTGGGAGTGGTTCTCTTCTTCCACCTTCCCTCCTGGGGGCTGAACTCGGGTTGTCGGGCTTTGTACAGCGAGCATTTTACACACTGAGCCATCGGGATGACCTGAGAGGAAAGCTTTCTAATTGGTCTGAACTAGTTCGGGAGTTACATGGTTAGAAAGAGATGACAGTGGCTGGGTTAAGCCTTGTAGCAGAAGAGATGAGAGGAACGTAGACTCGATGTCTGTTTGATAGACGTTCTTGGAGTGGTTAAAGGTGGGGGTATGGGCAGAGTATAAAGTAGAACTCCAGGTTGCAAGTTTGGTGACTGGTTAATTAGTGACAACACAGAGGTACTATTAACCAAAATGACGTATTTGGGGATGTGGGGGTCATTGAATAATACAACCTGAGGGGCCAGTGAACTGAGAGGCAGTGTGGAGATCCTGTTACTCTGAAAAACATTCTCATTGCTGCGTCTACCTAAAGCAGCAACGCGGGTAGCAAACCTGGCCAGTACAATGATCCTCTCACAACTGATGGAAGAGCTAGGATGTGAGAACAGAGACAGGCGAGTACCTCAGAATTTTAAAAGTTAACTTTATATCTGGATGCTTACCTACATGTATGTGTGTGCACCACCTGTATGCCTACATGTATGTGTGTGCACCACCTGTATGCCTGATCCCTGTGGAAACAAGCAGAGGGTTTCGTATCCCCTGAAAATGGAGTTACAGATGTCTTAAACTTCTATGTGTGTGCTGAGAATTGAACCTGGGTCCTCTGGAAGAGCAGCCAATGCTCTCAACCATGGAGTCATCTCTCTAGGCCTCTAGTCCCTCATTTAAAACAGTGTCATACTTGTTAACAATCTATGTATTTCCTCCGATTTAGTTCAAACCATAACTGGGTTATTGATAGTACCTAATTCAGTACAAATAATATGTAAATAATTGTTAGGTCATATGGTTTAGGGAACAGTCATATAAAAGTATGCACATGTGTAGTACAGATAAAAATAAATTTTGCTTTATTTTTCACAAACATTTCAGTTTGTGGTTGTGTGAATCTGTGGATAAGGAATAGTGGATATGCGAGGTCAGCTTTATTTGGAAATGAGTGGGGGGAGGACACTGTGGAGTGACGTGACCTGTCCCCCTGCAGTCCTGCTGTTTCAGTCCTCACAGTCATCAGTACCCCGGACTCTGGACTCTGCACTGAGCAGCGGTTGTAACAGTCAAACAAACCTAACAGGCTCTGCAAAAACCTTTCCCTGCTCAACAAGGGAACACAGAGCCCAAGCATGACCTCTTGTAATCTCTGAGATACACGAGCAGAATGTGGAAACAAGGGAGCAATGAGAACAACACTACCCATCAATATTAATCTACAAAATCCATCTTTCTTTGCCAAGCTACTGAAGCGCTGCGAAGAACAGATGTGAAGCTTCCTGGCTGGTCTCCAACCCAGCACCCAGCTCTCTTCAGAGAAACCGCCTCAGGCCTGGCTGGAGTAACACCAGGAGCTCCTTCTGCTTCCAGGCAGATGCTAAAACCAGAGAACCAAGGCTGGGGGAGAACAGGACACCCTGTCCCACTGGCTCCCACCTCAGGGCAGTACACAGCATGGCACACAGAGATCTCTTGCTCCTCCTCAGTGCTGTCATGGGATCCTTAGTTTACCCTTTATTTCTGAAACACTCTTTCTTTTCCAACTCACACAAGACTTTGCACTTCATATGATAACTTTTTTCTTCTGGAGCCAGGGCCTCACTATGTAGATTCACAGAGATTCACCTGTCTCTGCCTCCCAAGTACAGGGATTAAAGGTGTGAGCCACTGCATCTGGGCATTTTACATAATACAAAGGTACAGGGTTTAGAATCAGTAGACCAGGGTTCTAATCCTGATCCAGTCATTTATTGGCTGTAGAGGGGACCTCTTTTTTCCTGTCTACAGGTGGCAACAATATAATAAGGATGGCGATATCGGGTCTGTCTCACAGGGTGCATATGTAAAAGCTTTGCACGTTAAAGGAAATTCCCAGGGTTCTTTTGTCACTGGCCACATTCAGTTTGGCACCATCGCTCTGATAGCTTGGTGTGGGATAGGAGTAGTGGTACCAGGGCAAGACAAGTCCTTGTCCCTAGCCAGATAAGGGCAGGGCAGGGCAGGGCAGGGCAGGGCAGGGCAGGGCAGGGCAGGGCAGTCCTCATTCCTCCCTTCCCCCTCCCTTAGCTGATGTCACTAGATACTCCGGAACGCATTTACTCTCACCAGAAAAGCTCGGTCCAAGACATGTCCGTGTCCAAGACTGTCTGCCTGGTTATCCCGCCGAGACACTTTCTTCAACCCAGTCTCGAAAGAAACCTTCTTCAGGTTCTCCTGGCCTTCAGTGGATGCCTTAGCCACACCCTTCTTCATGCTGCCTTTCCGAGCCACTAACCAGTGTCCTCGGCCTGTGGGGAAGAATGGACCGGTGAGAAGGGCCAACCTTCTCTGAAGCCGAGGGTGTGAACATGGATATTGAGCTTTCATACTAACCCCCCCAGTAGCTCCCAGTCCCTCACCACCGCCGGAGGGCATCTGTGTACGTGTCTCCCATCCCTCACCGCCGCCGGAGGGCATCTGTGTCTCATTTAAGCAGCCACTAAGCTCAGTGACACATATGCTACAGATGAAAATGCTTACAAAGAACAAGATGGGATGGCTGCCCAGCCCCTTCGTTTATCTCCAAGTGTGTGCCTCCTAAGTCTACGGCTCACTGAAGAGAAAAAACTGGACACTTCCTGTTATGTGACGTCCTCCCGGACCCCCTTGGTATAGAGGACAGTTACTCTCCCACTGACCATCTCTTAGGTAAGGCCTATGTGTGACCTGGATTCCACGCTACAGCAAAAAGAATACGAGGGCTGGGGATGTAACTCAAGAGTTGGCCAACTGTTCGCCTACAGTGCATGGAGACCTCAGTTCAACCCCAGCACTGTATGAAGCTGGTTATGGTTGAGTAACACCTGTAATCTCATTACTCAAGGAGGGGCGAAGCAGGAGGACCACAAGTCCAAGGTCATCCTTGCTATCTAGCAAATCTGAGGTCAGCCTGGGTTACATGGGACTCTGTATCAGAAAAAAATAAAGATTATGAATTCATAGTAAGTTCATTTAAAAATCATGATGACATTCTATAATCTGCTCTCTCTCACATTAGTGATTAAGCGACCATGGCATTAACTGTGATCTGTAATCACACTATTATTCACTCATTTGTTGTCTACATTCCCCGCTGGGATAGAATCTCTGGACAGCAGGGGCCTTGTCTGACTCACTCATCTTCATAGCCCAGAGCTCACCACTGTGTCTAAATGAATGACCTAGCGAACCCACATAACCATCTGTGTGGATGTGTGTGTGGGTTATGGGAACAAACGTGACAGAAGCCCTGACCCACAAAAGTTCAATGACACCTGAGGTGCCGAGGAAGCCCAGAGAACCTACCAGCGTGACACAGACCTAGCGAGCAGAGGGAATTCATTAGAAGAGGATTGAAACCAAGACAGTCTAGGCAGAGGGAAGAACAACAAACAAACAAACAAACAAAAATTCCCAGAAATATCAAAGGCCTAGAAGTCACAGAACCACACAGCTATGAGACCCAGGCTGGGACCACTGGCTCTGGCCTGCCGCCGTTCCTAGTTCTTTCTCTAGGGCTGGACTGACATGTGACCACTGTTGCCAGCTCTGCCTGCTCTGGCCTCACATGAAGCATTTCCTGTTGTGGGATAATCTTCGTGTACACTGTGAAGATTTGTCAGAGAGGACAGTGGGAAGAAGGACGGAGATGGGGAAAAAGCCAACCAGATGGAAAAGGGGGACATAGGATTAAAATGATGAGATTAAAGGGTGGATTTTTGAGTCTTCTTTTGAGCAACTCCTAGTCTCAAATATTTTACATTGGTATGGATTTTGTATATTGATTCAAATTTAAGGTTATTCTTGTTATATATATATATGCTTTTATTTTTGTTTAATATATTGTAGCTCTACAGTGCATTTAAAAAACATTATGTATAGTTTTAGTCTTTGAAAGCTATTTAGGATAATAAATATAAGTTAATAGTTATCCATAACTATCAAACTTATAGTCACATGAGGTATGTTTTCAAGATCATATAGAAGTATATTTTAGATAGATAGACAGTTCAGAGACCTACAGAATATGGCATTTAAAATGTTTTAATAACATAAGGCTTTTCTTGACAATGACACACATCTGCTCCTGGTGGCACCAATCTACTTCAAAAATGGATGACGTTAACAAAGAACCTCCATATGGAATTTGCTTTCTTTATGGCAAAAGTTAGTCATTTAATCAAGAAACTGCCCTTGCGTCGATTGCTGATAGTATGCAGTCCAAGCTGAACCAGAGGACACAGAGAAACGACTGCCAAGAACGGACAGGGAAGTCCTTCAAAAATTCCTACTTCACAGAAGTCTGTCAGATATTCTAGGCATGCAGGCCAAAGATGGATGCCCCAGCATTGAAGAGCAACCTTGGGTGACTGTCCAGGCAGCAAGTGGTTTCTGTTGTTCTTTTAGGTTTGGAAGTTGCTTGTTCTGCACTTTCTGCTTACTAAGGTAATATTCTATCCTTTCGGGGTCTATGATGGAATTGAAGACTAGGCAGTCATAGTTTTCTTTAATTATGATAGAAGGTAAATTAGGTGTGGAGGTTTGGGCTCATCAGGATAGAATAAATGGAGTATTTTCTCCAAATATGCCAAATACAAATGGACTGAACATTGTAAATGCAATTCTTGAGTGATGATTGTTCTTATTGTCTACAGCTTTATTATGTTAGAGTCAAAACGCCTTCCCTTTTTATTTAGACAAAAAGGGAGAACTGTTGTGGCATAATCTTTTTGTACACTGTGAAGATTTGTCACTCAGATTGGTTTAATAAATAGCTGAACAGCCAATAGCTAGACAGGATTTTCAGGACAGAGAGGATGCTGGGAAGAAGAATGGAGATGTGGGAGAAGTCAGCCAGACATGGAACAAGTTGGACACACAAAGTGGGATAAAGGCAAAACCCACATGGTAGAACATGGATTAATAAAAAAAAAATTGGGTTAATTTAAGTTGTAAGAGCTAGTTAGAAACAAGCCTAAGCTATCAATCAAACTTCCATAATTAATAAGTCTCCGTGTGGTATGGGAGTTGGTTAGATGGGACAGAAAAAGTTCAACTACGATTTTCCACTCCTGCCATGGACCAGGCAGTTTGGTAAGGCTGCCCCACCAGGGCATAGACTTTGTTCCTCGACTCTCGTGTTGTATCCCTGACTCCTGGCGATAGCAGTCAGAGTTGGTGTGAAAACTCAAAGTGGTCAAGAGGAAAGGCCAGGAAGTCAATGTGAATGAGGCTGGGGGGGGTCAGGAGAGGCAGACCATGACAGTGTGAATGAGGCTGGGGGGTCAAGAGAGGCAGACCATGGAAATGCTAAAACGGGGTGGAGCCTGATAATGATATGGGCCTTTAGTAGCCAGGGGGTGGGATCGAGGGGGGACTTGTTGCTTTGTTTTTCTTATAACTTTTCATTTTGAGATAATTTTAGACTTCCAGAAGAGTTACAGAAATGGTGTAAATTGCTCCACAGCCTGTACCCAGCTTCCCTAATATCTTGTTCTCATGTTACATAACAGCCACACAATTAGTGAACATCGAGCAATTAGCATTGGTGCAACACCAGCTACTAATGTTAGCCCCTCTTTGAAGTTTGCCAGTTTCCTGACTAAGGCCCCCCTCCTGTCCCAGGATCCAGGCCAGGATCTCACATCACAGTCAGCTGGCATGGCTCCTTAGTCTGCTCCCACTGGTGAGATGGTTCTCCACTCTTTTCCCTTCTGCAGACTTGACACTTGTGAGGAGTACTCGACAGTGAAACACTGAATATTAAAGTATTTAAATAAAAATAAAATATTTTTTATTTTTATTTAAATAAAGTATTTAAATAAAAAAAATCACCTATGTGTGAGCTTGTCTGATGCAGTCCCATGTTCAGACAGAGGCTTTGAACTTGGCAAGCTACCACAAAAGCAAGCTGTGCCTTTCTCTGTGTATCATTTCAGGGAACTCCTGGGGTCATTGCGCTTTATTTCTGGTGGTGGTAACCTGTTTCGGGAACAGGTTCTCACTATGCAGACCAGGCTGCCCCGAAACTCACAGTCCTCCTGCCCCGGCCTCCCGAGTGCTGGGGTTTTAGGAGTGTACTATTATATAGCACATTGACATTACAATGTTTATTTGATGTGTATATGGTATACACATGCATGATGTTTGAGTGCATGTGTGCAGTTGTACATGCAGAAGCCAGAAGAACATGTTAGGTTTCTCTGTCACTATCTTGTTCCCTTCAAACAGTGCTTCTGGTTGAACCAGAACCCGACATCTCACGTGTGCTGGCCAGCAAACCCCAGCAATCTTCCTGTCTTTGCCCCCACTTCTGAGGTGACAGGTATATATGGCCACACCCAGCTTTTACATGAATGCTGGGATGGGTCCCCATGCTTGCTGCAAGTGGTTTTTCCTGCCGAGCTACCTCTCCAGTCCTACAATGCTGATTTTGATTCCTCAAAGTGGGGTCTGCTCAATTTCACTACTTTGTTATTAGTAACTACACCTGCAAAGTTCTTTAGAAGTCTTGTTTCTCATACTCCCATCCGTTTTTTTCCTAGCATTCCAGATGTTTCTCATACTCCCATCCGTTTTTCCCTAGCATTCCAGATTGCTATGTGTCAGCTTTACTGGGCTATGCAACTGTTCAGACACTCGTTGCTGTGACCGTATTTTGTATTTAGTTAGTGTCTTGATGAGGCGATGTTGGTGAGAAAGGTACTTGATGGTGCAGGGGGCCCTTCCTCCCTTGGTCAGCTCAAACACTTACGGATCAAAAACAGACTTTTTGGTCGTGAGCCTAGCCTTTAACGGCTGAGCCAAGAGCCTTTAATTGCCTGCTCTTCCAAAGGTCCTGAGTTCAATTCCCAGCAACCACATGGTGGCTCACAACCATCTGTAATGAGGTCTGGCGCCCTCTTCTGGCCTGCAGACATACACACATACAGAATATTGTATGCATAATAAATAAATATTTTTAAAAAAACCCAGACTTTTGAGAGGAAAAAGAAGTCCTGCTTCAAGACTACAATGGGGTAGGGGAGCAGGTGAGGCGTGGTGGCACGTGCCTTTAATTCCAGCATTCCATTCTGGAAACAGAGGTGCTGGTAGAGCTCAGCAGTTCAAGGCCAACCTTTCCTAAATTCCAGGACAGCCAGTGCTACCTAGAGAGACGCTGCTTAAAAAAATAAATACATAGGAGCTGGAGAGACGGCTCAGAGATTAAGAGCATTGACTGCTTTTCTGGAGGTCCTGAGTTCAATTCCCAGCAACCACATGGTGCCTCACAACCATCTGTAATGAGATCTGATGCCTTCCTCTGGTGTGCAGGCAAACATGTTGTATATATAACAAATAAATAAATCTTAAAAATAAATATATAAATGGACTGGGATGTAGCTCAGTGGTAGAACATTGCCCACTTGTGCCAAGCACTGGACTTCATATTCACCATCAGGAAACCAAACAAAATAAAAAACCCACTTCAGAATTAGCTCTTCCCCAGGGGTTACCTCAGCCTCTAAAGTTACATAAGCCAATTCCTATTCTATCTACCCACTTGATCATCTATCTGTCTATCTATCTATCTATCTATCTATCTATCTATCTATCCATCCATCATCTATCTACATATCTATGTATCTATCTACCATCCATCCATCTATCCATCTTTCCATCCATCCATCTTTCCATGTATGTATCTATCTATCTATCATCCATCCATCCATGTATCCATCTATCATCTATGTATCTATCCATCCATCCATGTATGTATCTATCATCCATCCATCCATGTATGTATCTATCTATCTATCATCCATCCATCCATCCATGTTTGTATGTATGTATCTATCTATCATCCATCCATGTATGTATCTATCTACCATCCATCCATCCATCTACCTATCTATCCATCTATCCATCCATCTACTTATCTTCTACTCGCCTTACTTCTTTAAAGAATCCCGACTGACATATTATCATAAGTAGGTTTTACCTGCAAAAAATATTACTGTGATATTTGAACAGCAATTTTAAATACCCGTCATGTCTTCTGTATTCATTAATGAGATTTTTACCACAAGGAAAAGCTGTTTCTTCTCTCCCACTTATTTACGACTTACATGTTTATTTATATCATTATGAGCTCATGAATATTTATTGCGTGGTTTACAACCCAATCCTACCATTATTTACTTTTCTGTGTAGGCTGTCCCAGATTTGGCTCCATTATCTGGCTGCTGTGTCCTTTCAGCTTGCCCTCAATGTTTTTCTGAGCACTTCCTTACTTGCTGGTACCACAAGATGTTCAAGGCCCAATCTGAATTTTTTTTCCTTACCTCAGACCTGTGGACATCTATTTCTCTGGAGAGGTCTTACTCCTCTCTTTGGAAAATGGTATTTAGAAACCAAGGTCCAGGCAACAAGTATATTCTTCACTGCTGACACCTCCCTGCTTTCAGTGAGTATGTATACTTCTCCCGTCCCCCTCTGTCTCTGTCTCTGTGTGTGAGGGGGCGGAGGAGAGATTGAGCAAGAGAAAGCAGAAATCCACATTGAAAGGTGCTTGGGGTTTGACTGACCTTTTCACAGGGGTCACCTATCAGATAACCTGCATGTCAGATATTTATGAAATTATAGTTATGAAACAGCAATGGAAATAATTTTATGGCTAGAGTTCATGCTAACTAGATGGATGTCTGAAAAACTACCAGAAAGATTTAGTGGTTTCATTTAGAAGCTGACCAGAGAATGATTAGTCATCTAATCGGGAAAAATGGGAGACAGATACACAGCAGACTAAGGGGTCATAGGATGGTTTGTTGAAAAAAGTGGGAGAAGAATAGGGCTTCGTGGATTTGAAGACTTGGCTAACTTTGGAATGGAAGCTAAATACTCCAAATCCAAAAGCTTAGTGAAAAGAGCACCCCAAAAAAGGAAGGAACATAAATAAAGAAAAGGGGCTGTGGCAGAGACTGTTAGACTGTGAATGACAGGTCCTTCTACAGGGGTCAGCAAAGAGAGGCCGCTGGGCTATGGCACTGTGGTTAAGAGCACACTGCACAAGGCCCGATGGGGCTGCTGCAGAAGGTGGGATGAGAGGGGACAGGATTGAGTGGCACAGGCAAAAACAAGAAAATGAGAAAACCGTGCAAGGCAGGAGCTGGGTGTGGAGAAGGGCAGTCACCAGAGGATTCATCTCACCTTCTTCCGGTGTCCGGAGGAGACTTTTGGCTGGAAAGCAGTTGTTGAGGTAAGGCTTGCCATTGTCCATTTTGTACATCCCTGAAGACACCATCTCCCTGAGAGACAGCAAGGACAGCCGGGAGTCAGAAGAGTGAAAAGGTACAGGGGAGCCCTCCCCAGTGCCATTCCTGAGCCACCAAGACCTCTGAGGACCCCTCTGCTTCAGCAAGGGGGCTGCTGTGAACAGAGCAGGGAGGCAGGAGTGGGGCTTTCTGGTTCAAACCAGCCCTAACTCAGCAGGACACTAAGTTAGGCTCACACAGACCTGGTTTGAATTCCGGCTTTGTCCTTCCTTGCTGTGTGACTAAGTGTGTTCCTCTACTCTTGAGCCCACTGTCTTTGCCTATGGGCCAACGCTCCCACCTTAACAGGAATGGGTGGACTGAATGAAGGGGGCTGCTGTCTTTGTTCTAACAGAGTTCAGAGAAAGGGGCTTAATAAAAACCCAGAAACGGACATTGGGCTTTGAGCTGAAGATCAGAGAAGCAAAGCAGCCAAGTCACTAGAGAGCTCTTACCTCTACCCAATCTTCAGACTGAAAAGAGAGCATGTTCCCGTCTCATCCCACCTCATACTCCTCTCTCGTACTAGTATTAAAGGTATGACCCACCACTGCCCGGACTCTATGGCTAACTAGTGTGGCTGCTGGGACTAAAGGTCTGTGCCACCACTGACTGGTCATACTTTGTTAGATCATAAACAAACTATCACTATTCCATTCAAACAGAAAGAGCCACAGGAGCAAGGGCATCATGAGGAGGGAATGGTCAGGACCCAGGAAGAAAAAGGCTGTGCATTTGGAACTCTTTGATACAGTAAGGTTCAACAGGAAGATAGTGCCTGCTTCTGAAGGGTGTTTGCTGAGGGGCAGGGAGACCGTGGTTTCACACTGCGTTTCACACTTTGTCCTAGAAGACAGAGTCAACAGTTGGGCTTAACACAAACCATGCCTGAGCTGCGCTTGGGAAAGGGAGGCCAGACAAAATGGTCCGGTGAATGAGCCTGGCAATAGGGAACACTGGTAGGGAGCACTGTACCAAACTAGTGGAACCAAACTAAGATAAAGATAAAAGCAGAAGGCGGGGGAGCAAAGGAGGGAAGGCGAAACACAGAAACAAAAACCAGAAACAGAAACAAGACCAGAAATCAACTGTAGAGAGGTAAACAGGAAGGTGGAGGAGGCCCAGGGAGCTGTCAGGTAAACCAAGGGATGACAAAGCCCAGGAGAGCATCTGAGAGGAGGAGCTGGGAGGTCAGGGAAGGGGACCATCTCAAACAGGCCTTGAGGAAATAGCAGTCCACTTCCAGGAAAGGGCAGAACTAAGTACTGATGTAGGAAGTGTGGAGAAAGGGAGGCTATACAAGAGGAAAACACAAGCAGAGTTTCCAAAGACCTCAGCTGCGAAAGGGAGGACAGAGGCAAGCAGCAGCTTAGTTGAGAGAAAGCCGCCAATAGGGCGGGTACTCGGGAGTGTCCGGTGTGGGGGATGCCAAGGGATGTGCTCTCCGGCTCACAGAGTGCACAGAGGCAATGCTTTTACTCTAGCCCCAGCCTCAGAGGGCAGCCACTACAGAGCATGGACTCTGGATGGTTCAAACGCTAGTGAGAACAATTACCTCATGACTTTGGATACAAGTTATTTAACATTTCACCGCACTGCCTCAGTTTTTCCCTCTGTGAAATGTAGACAGTAAGTGGACCTCGTCTATGGAACCGTCTGGATGACCAAATGAGAAAACGCTTGTGGATGGGCTTAGGGGTGTAACCAGCGCCTGGCTAGCATACATTGGTCATTTTCTAACAGGATGAGAAAGGCTCAGCTATGTTATCACCAGGAGGGCAGAACAGGTTAAAGGAGGAGAGAACGAGAAAGAAGGACAGCCTTACCCTCTCTGGGAGTGATCAGCAGGAAGGGACAGGGCAGGAAGGCTCCCTGGGACAGCTTTGATAGGAAGACATTTCATATAGCCTGATTGCCTCATTTCTTACTACCCAAGGAATAAGAAGAACACAAGGGAAATAACCTTTCACTTCCTGTTGGCTCTACATGTATGTACGTGCATGTATACAGATAGAAATGTATGTACATGCATGTATACCGACAGAAATTGGGAAGTGAATATAGTTCTGCCTCCAGGGTCTGACTTGGGCTTTTTTTAAAAAAATCAACTTGTTACTGTCTTCATAATAATTCCTCAAAAGAGGGACTGTCCCTGATTACAGTTAAGTTTATCACCTGTCACTCAGGAAACAGGAAGTTAAAGAGCTTTAACTTTATCGGGGAAGATAAAGATGAGCTGAAGGCAGTAGAGTACTTGCCCAGCGTGAGCTCGATCCTTAGCAACACACACACACACACACACACACACACACACACACACGAGGGTGTTTATCATCTGTATCTTTAAGTCTTTGTCAGAGTCTAAGGTCAAACCTTGCATAAACCTGCATAAGTAGCCAAGCATTGCAAATCCAGGTCTTTACAGGAGCTGGGCAGGCTGTGGGAGTAGAGTGGGTGAAGAAAGCTGAACGCCAGAGAGACAGACGTACGTGAGCAGACGCGTGCCTGCAGGGGCAGCTCCTACTCAGCCCTCCCCAACTGCTGCCAAGCAGAAATCCCAGTCAGTGTTGCCAGACATTCCTTGTTTTTATCAAGAGAAGTCTACTTTTGTATGAAATCTTATTATTTGAGCATGAGCAACTCATCTGTCACTTTGAAATGATGTGCAGACCAAACCAAAACCAAACACATCTGGGAAGACAGTCAACTCCAAGGCTACTGTTAGTTTTCTGTGGTGAAAATCCTTTGGCTTTCATAGGAATAAAGTAATAAATGCTTTTCAAAACCAAACCAAACCAGAAAACAACTATTACTTAACTTTGCAAATTCAGTCACAAATGTTTGCTGCTGCCTGGAAATGCACAGCTGGAGACTGCAATGCCACCTGGACCCTGTCCCGGCCCCAGGGCCTTTCTTCTTATCCTACATTGCTTTGGGTCATTTGTTGTGGCAGGATTCCAGGTCGTACTGTCCCAGCAGCCTGCTCCTCGCCTAGACTGGGCCCCTGAGGAAGCACGGGGTCCTACTCGTTTCTGTTTGTTTAGCTGCATTTTGTTTTTGCTGTGGGGTGATGGAACCCAGAGCCTCAGACACACTAGGCAGGTGCTCCGCCCTGAGCCCAAGGCCAACAAGCCTGCTCTCCAAGGTCCTTGGCATCAGTGCCCTAACCTTTCCAGCCTAGCCAATCCTGGGCCTTCAGCCTTACAAGGCTATATTGTCACCAGTGTTTCCAGCCTTGTGCTTAGAGCTTAGTGTTGCTTCTGCATAATAAATACCCATTTTTACCCTGTCTACCTGGTTGATCCGCTCCCCCCACAAAGACCTGAGTTTCTTACATTGTAATCTCCTAGAGATTTTTCTTTGACAGACTTCCGTTATCCAAAGCTCTGCTTTGGGGGCAGCCTATCTGAGCCACCCCAGCTGAGGGAAGGGAGTTCCCTGAAGACTGTGAGGCCGAGGCACCGAGTGTGTGTGAAGAATACATAAAAGACGGGCGAGCTGGGGTCAAGGTGTCCTGTGACAGTGGCAGAGGTGGGGCAGAAGGGGGAGGGCAGTTTGGGAACAAGGAACTTAACTTTGGGTCTAGTTTTTCCTTCAAAGCAGGACAGCTGTGGGCAAGTCATTACAATGACTCTTTGACTCTCGGTTTTCCTACGTGGGAAATGGAGCTACAAATTCTGTGCCTGGAGAACTGTGTTGAGAACGGAATGAAGCAAAGGACAGATGTGTATAAAGAACGTAGAGAAAGGACACTTTCTACCCCCTTGGCACACACCACTCCTCTCACAAAGCCTTTATTGGACTTTCTAGCGGGAGACAATGGTGCTTTCGCTAGACTGAGTTTATTTATTCGTTCCTTAGTGTCCCCTTCATGGTTTCACTGCTTTTAACCTCATACAATTGCTACGGATAATGCAAAGCTCCCCCAAGGGACGATGAGCCTCCAAGTCTGAAACACTCCTAATTCATTGCTTCACATCCATCCATGGGACCTAGCACATTAGAAGTACCCAAAGGTCATGAGCGAGCCAAATGAAGGCTATGACAGCACTCCTGGGACCCAAGGGTCTCTCTAATTTCCCTTGAGGGAAAGGGCAGTGCGTGTAGTGAATTATCAGTTTATCCTAACACAGCATCTAACATAGCAAATTCCTTTTTTTTTTGGTTTTTCGAGACAGAGTTTCTCTGTGGTTTTGGAGCCTGTCCTGGAACTAGCTCTTGTAGACCAGGCTGGTCTCGAACTCACAGAGATCGCCTGCCTCTGCCTCTGCCTTCCAAGTGCTGGGATTAAAGGCGTGTGCCACCACCGCCCGGCTAACATAGCAAATTCCATGAGTATCTATGAACCGAGTGAGTGATGCTTGGCTCTCCTTTGGTCTAATGCGTAGCCTGTGTATTCTGATCCCTGAGCTCCCTATAAAGGGATAAAGGCTTTTCTCAGGCGGCCCTCTGGCTTGCCACACTTCTAGAACCACACTCACTACTTTGTTAGTATTTTGCTCCCCTCACCAACTTCCCTGTTACAGGGCCTAAGATCGCCTCACCTAAACAAACCCATTCTCTGGTTTAGTTTCCTTTTGCTTGCTTTTGCCAACTGATACAAACTAGGGTTAGTGTCATCTGGGAAGCATGAACATTAGCTGAGAAAACGCCGCTGTCAGACTGACCTATGAGAAAGCCTGTGGCGTGTTATATGGATTAATGATTGATGTGGGAAGGCCCAGGTCTCTTGTGTAGGAAAGCAAGCGGGTGGGCAGCAGGCCTCTGTGATCTCTGCTTCAGTTCCTGTCCTGCTTAGCCTTGGAAGCCTTGGCTTCCCTCACAGACAAAGGGATCAGAACATGCAAGACAAATAAAGCCCTTTCTCTGCAAGCTGCTTTGTGTCAGTGTTTTCTCAGAGCAACAGAAAGTCAAGCAAAAAAAAAAAAAAACAAAACAAAAAAAAACCACCCTGACACCTAGGCCTGAGCTAGAACTCTCTACAAAAATCAGCTGCTTTGGTTTTCAGGACACCCCTCTGTCAATCTATCAGCTGAAATGAATGAGGGAGCACGTGAGTAAACCACTGTTTAGAAAACACTGGAGACAGCAGCGGCTAGAGAAGGATCTAGCAGTTAGTTCACTGGGCTATCAGGGCCTAGTTCCGTGTCTATACAGTACTTACTTGATCTTTGACCTCGGGAACGAGTCTTTGCTTTCCTTTTGTTTTTGTTTCTTTACCTGCTTCTTTACCTGTAAAAGAGATACTGTAAACCGTCTTAGCCTGTTGTTAAGAAGTCTTGAACCTTACTAATTATATCCTACATTCTAGATATATGGAGCCTTATGCTCCAATATGTGTCTTAGATGAAGGGTGTGTGTGGGGGGAGGGGATAATAGGATGGAAACAATTCCAAGAAACAGATGGACATGCTATGAAGATAAGACAAATGGGGCTGGAGATGTAGCTCGTATGTTCAAGACCCTGGGCTTGATCCTGAGAGTCACGTATGCGCACACACAAAAGACACAGGAACGAAGACAGGGGCAGAGAATTATAGAGCCACGTTGTTTGCCAGTAAAATGTAGCCGGGTTGCTTAAGCAGGCTACAAAAAGCATAGATGGGAAAGGAAGGGACCGTTTATAAGCTCATTTAAATGAAACACATTTCTGTAGGATAAAAATAGCAAAGACAAAGTTGAGAGATAAGTCCCAGTATGGGAAAAATAAATGTCATGCATTTAACACAAAGAATAAATCGAACTCAAATATTAGGCAGCACATAAATAATTATAGAAATTCTAATTCAGCGTGAGAACAAGAGGTGAAAAGGTACAGACTTATAACCAAAGGGACAAGAAAGGGACATCATTCCTAGGTTACATTTTCTAGACTGTAACCCTGATTTTTATGGTAGGTAAATGAAAGATGAAGGTCCATACTTGAGGGTTAACTTCAGCTACCTCTGAACTCTCTCTCAAACTTGAAAGCTAATGTCAAGTGACTTTAGCATCCCCTAGGTCTGTCTCCCTCCTGCACCTGTGTGCCTGTATCACTCTCTCTGAGGCACCGGTGTTCCTTACTGGCATGCATTTACCTACTCCACTCCTTGAGCCTGTCACGTCTGTCTTTCTTTACCTTGATTCATGCAGTCTCCTTTCCTGGAACTCCATATTCCCAGGTGGACTTTTTTAAGGCCCGCTTCATTTCTTTTTAAAATTTACTTATTCTTAATTTATGTGTACACATATTTTGCCCCCATGTCCATAGAGGACAAAGGAGGGCACTGGATCCCCTGGAACTGGAATTACAGATGACTGTAAGCCTTCATGTGGGTGATGGGAACTGAACTGGAATCCTCTGCAAGAATAGCAAGATTCTGAGCCATCTCTCCAACCCTTGGGCCTATTTCTTTTCTTCTTAGTTTTTTGAAGGTTCTTCTGTCTAGCTGTAGTTGCCCTGGCACTAGCTCTTTAGACTAGGCTGGCCTCGAACTCACAGAGATCCATCTGTCTCTGCCTTCTGAGTATTAATAGAATTAAAGGTGTGTGCCAGCACCTCCCAGCATAAGCCTATTTTTCTTTTTTGAAAGATTTATTTATTATGCATACAGTGTTCTTTCTGCATGTATCCATGCACACTGGAAGAGGGCCCCAGATCTCATTATAGATGGTTGTGAACCACCATGAAGTTGCTGAGAATTGAACTCAGGACTTCTGGAAGAGCAGCCAGTGTTCTTAATCTCTGAGTCATCTCTCCAGCCCCATGGGCCTCTTTCTTAAAGGAGGTATTCTATTACAGTGTATTAGAATGGCCTGGTTTCCTGACTGTTCACCACACCAACCTCAGGCTGAAGCCGAGGCCCTCCAAAAAGAGTCTAGTGATCTCATTTCCAGTATCTCAAGCAAGGCGTGGCATACAGAAGGAGGGTTTGTAATAAATGCTACCCCAACTAAACAGGCATAAACAAAATGCTGCAGGAGTACTTTATTTTGTCTGCTAAAAAGGAAAAGGCAAGGATCGAGGAGGGTTTCGCAGAACAGGTGACGTTCGAGCTGGGTGCTGAGAAAGAGAAGGTGCAGGAAGGATGAATGGTAACAACAAAAAGCCAAGAGGTATTCGACCACGGTGGCCAGGAATCGCTTAACAAAGGATGAAATCTAATCTAGTGTTCTTTAGTGATCACTATTTTCATATGAATGTTAGCTTTGCCACGACAGGTTTTGTCTGTTTCAGAGGTATACTCTGAGTGACCAGAACAGGAGGACTGATTACATGCTAAGTAATTCAGAGGCTGGGCCTGGTGGTTTGTGCCTTTAGTTCCCCACTCAGGAGGCAGAGGCACCTAGATCTCTGTGAGTTTGAAGCCAAGCTGTCTACGTAGTTTCAGGCCACCCGGAACCTTACAATGAGACTTTGTCTCAGGGAAACAATGTCTTATGAATTCAGCATTTGGTCCATAATTTGAATATTTATGGGAAGTATATAGGTATAAAAGCTAAATATGGCATAAAGTAATATTCCTAAGCCTCTAGATTGGCAACCAGATTTATTTTCCTTACATGCCTTATACAGTGTCAAGTTTTATCGATGCTCAATATTTTTTCTTAGTCAATATTTGTAAAATTAGAATGCCAAACTGGAAACATGCTTTTAATTTAAAAAACTAAAAACTCTGCTTCAGCTGTGTTCTGACCCATGCTCTCTGCTTTCTGGTAAGTTCATTATTTTGAGATTGACACTGGATAGATGTGAGCGCACGTAGGGCACTGCCTGGCAGACAGTAGGCGCTCAATAAATGGCAGTTCTACTTGAAACGCTACTAACAGCTAAGACGATAGTCACTTTGGAGAGACTACTCGAGCTAATGCTCTAACAACAGGAATAGAAAAGAGTGAAGAGCAGGCTCTTCCACGCTTTCGGGGCTAGAAAGACTCTTAACTCAAGCAAACCAAGTTTCCTGCCACACCTGCCTCCGGCGTCGCTTCCGCCTCCGAACCGTCCGCTGAGGCGACGTCCCTGACAGGCGGGACGCACGCCTGCGAGCCTCACGGGAATTTCGGAGTCGCTCCACCGTGGCGCTTGCCACAGCCTTTCCCACCCACTCCTTGGTAACCGCGACGCTGCGGCTAGCAACGTAGGCAGCAACTGGCGACCGCAGATTCTAACAAGTCCCGTCAAGCCCCGCGGCCACTCTCCGCTCTCGTCAGCCCACGAACTACGGATCCCGATGGGCGCTGCGCAGCGCACCACGTGGGCGGTTTCAGCCAATCGGCTTTGGACAAGTCGTAGAGGGAGGGAGACGCGGAGGGGAGACAAGATGGCGGCGGCGGCGTCGCAAGGCGGGAGAAGCGGCGGTGGCGGAGGCGGTAGTGGGGTTGGCGGCGGCCCCAGCTGTGGGACAAGCAGCAGCCGCACTGGTTTGTTGGATAAGGTGAGGATCTGGGGCCTGGAGACAATGGAGAGCCTTGGGGATGCCCGGGAGGTGCTGAGCCCGTCGTCCCATCCCCGCCCCCCTTGTCTGCGGCTTCTTGACTAGCGCTCCTCTGTAGCCCACCACCGCGCTCTTGTCATCTGCCCTCTCAGCGCATTCGCATCTCAGCCTTCTCTTTAGGTCCTCTCTTTTCCGCAAGTGTGCTGGTCCCTAACGCTGGCTGCCACCGTAGCTTTTTAAAGTTATTTATGGCTATATTTCGCCTTAAGGATCGCGTTTCTATTGTGCTAAGGGGGACACACTCTTGAAAGTGCCCATTTCAACAACGCGGAAAACTGATCTCCCCAAGAACTTAAAAGAATCTACTCGAAGTCGGTGTTCCCCAGACTTCCGCCGTCACCCTCGCGTGTTGCTATAGAGGCCAAAGAGTTCCTTGGCCTTTTACTTACTAAAGTTTTCTAGGCGTATTTGTTTTTCCCATGGTACGTCAAATAATGAAATATTCGTATTTTGGCTTCCCTTGCTAGGCTGACAGAAAGTCTTTTCCCCCTCTGCGTTCCCTGCCTTTCTCTTTTCTTCCTCTGCTTGTCCCTTGCTGTCTGTGCCAGCTAGCTGCTTTTCCACTCTTCCTACCCGGTCATTTTTTTTAAAACAACAACAACAACAACAAAAACCATCTTTATCCATAAGGGCTTAAAGGAAAGGGGTGGGGCTGCTCCTGAATTGACCTTCTTGCCCTTTGCACAGCATCTTGGAAGAAACAGTTATGTGAAAAGCAGGCCTAGTATTGGTTCTGCCTCTGGGTATGTGACCTGAAATATGCCTGTTCTCCCCGTGTGTCTGTTACTCATCTAGAAAAGTGTGGGATTTAGCCTGGGTATATCGTAAGATTCCCAGCTGATGTGGTAAGTGTGAGCATGCTGCTTTAATATAGTAAACCATTTTTTCTTGAAACATTTTAATTGAAAAGCTTTCTGACTCTTCTGTGCCAAGCAGATTTGTAGTGCCTAAGAAATGAATACCTGATTATGTTGAGGGCTCGGATCCAGGATTTGTGTCTCTTCCCACATAGTAGGCAACTACTCCACCATGGAGCCACCTCCCCAGTTCTGCTTGGTTCTTTTGAGGGTCATTAGATTCAAATTAAGATAGGGTCTTGCTGTGCAGCTAAGCTGGTCTCAAACTCAGACCCTCCTGCTTCTTTCTTCTGACTGCTCTCACAGTCTTAATACTTCTTAAGTAGGAATGTGTTCTGAGAATTGGTTGGTATTTTTGTTAAAATTCACCCTTTCTGTTGGGTGTGCAACTCACAGCTTATGCTGAGCCTTCCCAGGGTGACTCTGTCTCCCCTCTGCTTGGATTATCACTAGCAAACATAAACACAGACATTCTGCCATGGCAGAGCTTACTACACAGTGCTCTTTGGTGTCTGTCAAGGCTTGGGTTCAGGTTTCACTGCAGATTTTTGGTGTCCAATGATGCTCAAATCATTCATAAAATGGTATAGTATTTGAATATAAGCTACATTCCCTCCAGTATACTTTAAATCACCTTTAGATTATTTGAAATACTTGCTGCAAAGTAAATGCTTTGCAGACAGTTGTTATACAGTGACGAAAAATGTTTGTGAGTTCAGGAATATAAAGGTTTTTCGTTTTTGCTTCTGTTTTTGTTTTTCCCATTGAATACTGTGTATACATTGGTTGGTCCTTGCCTGTGCAATATTGATATAGAGAGCTGACTGTAGTATCTTTGTGTTAGGATAATTTGGCCTTTAGGTATCTCTGCTGCTGGAGTAAATATGAAGACTGTGAAGTTACTTAACCGTAGAACCTTTCCTGCTCTTCATCTGAAACAAAGAGAGTTATATGACAGGGTTTGGGGCAGAATCAAGACAGATTATCTATCAGCCTCTGCACTCTGAAGTTTACTGTGTCGTGATGAAGGGAAGTAGCAAGTTTCTGTTATCAGAGTGCTCAGACTAGCCAAATAGGAAGTGGAGTATTCAAAATAAGTATATTTAAGGAAACACATGATGCATTCAAAAGGTACTTTTTGCAGAAATTCAGATGAGAGAGGATGGTTCTTAAGATCTGATAGCTAAGAGTTAGAGCCCTGGGGCGAAGGTGTCGTGTCTGAGGAGAGTTCAGACATGATGTTAAGAATGAGAAGAACATATCAAGTAAGAAAGTTTTAAATTATTTATTGTATATGATGTATTTCGGGGTGTGTGGTGTGGAGGTCAGAGAACAATTTTTGAGAATCAGTTTTCTCCTACTGTGAGGGACCCCGGGACCCCATGAGGCGGTAAGTGTCTTTATCCGCTGAGCCGTCTCTCTCCCTTATACAGAATGTGATGGTGCTTGAGATTCTTGTAGGCTTACCAGGAGGGTCTCTAGGTAAACTAGTGATGGTAGAGTTAGACTGGAGGGGGTCACCGAAGTGGGGTGGAAAGGCTTTTGAGACTATATAAAGTAACTTTAGGGAAATTATTCACGTAGTTCACAGAATTAGACATAATATGGCCATAGACTAGTGAAGAAGGGCAAGTTTGTGTTCTACAGCCCTTACGTTAGCCGAGAAAAATGCCCCCCAGTCTTAGGAAGAGCTGTAGAAGATGCTGCTCAACGTGTCTAGAAAACTGACTGCTGAGGTGGGAAATCTGGACCTGTCCCGAGTGGAGCAGGTCTGTGTGAACAGTGGGGTTTTGTTCTAGGAGTGTTCAAATGAAGATGGTGCCTTTAATAAAACCTCTTCAACATGATTTCTCTTCTTGCATTTTCTTTTCTCCCTTTGGGGGAGGAAGGTTTTTACTTCCACACCTGTTGTTTCACTCGCCATGAAGAGATGTGATCAAGGTGTACGAATGTGCTTCTCGATTTCTCAACACAGATGCGAGTTTCTGCTCCTTTGAAACGGACTTTAAGAGCAAAGCGGCACCTGTTTCCTGTTTCAGAAAACAAGTTTGCAGATCTAATCTTCCCCCTCCGGGTCACTGCTCTAAGCTGGTTTGCCCCATGTCTGTCAGTGCCTTTTGAACTATATGGAAGCCATAAGGAATAGCTGCTTTGACGAGTGGTGGTGGCACACGCCTTTAATCCCAGCACTCGGGAGGAAGAAACAGGTAGATTTCCTTGTCTACATAGTGAGTTCCAGGACAGCCTCCAAAGCTACAGAGAAACTGTCTTGGGGAGCGGGCGAGAATAACTATTTCCCAATTTGTTTGGGCTATTAAAAGTTGGTGTGCTATTCATTCATTCATTCATTCATGAACTGTTATCCAAACCTTTTTAACCTCATAACCTGGATTATGACTCTTGGTTGGAGTCTGACATTAGGATACGGCTTCTATACCTTGGTTACTGAGAACGTAGCTCTGGGGCCAGCCTTGCCAGCTCCTAGCTTTGTAGAACTTCCTGCAGTGGAGAATCATAAGTGAAATGAATCTCAAGTGTTCATGAAAGTCATCAAGTGAACTTGTTAGGCGGGTGTTGTCAGAGGCTTCATGTATATAAGAACTTCAGAAAAACCCTGTTGACTGCTCAGAGACTATTTGCAATTATACCAGACAGTATCTTGAAACTTAACCATCATTTTAGTTTTACAGGATCCCATAGAAAGTACATCGCCCCCATGACTGCTGGAAGTAATTCTAGAAGACAACATCCCCTCTCCCAACAAAGTTTGTCCTTAGGGTTAGAGACATCATTTAGGGGTTGATTTTTAAAATCAACTGGTATAGGGTTGGGAGGTTGGGGTGGAAATTATGTAGGCTCAGGGATCTCTTTGATAAAAAGAGGAGGGGGATTTAAATGGGATAATAGGTAGATCAGTGTGAGCTTACTCACACTGATAATAATAGTGATTGTGAGCTATTATGTACAGACAATTTACATTGGTATAGATTCTTTCATATTGATACAAATTCAAATTATATTTGTTATATTGAATATGCTCATATTTCTGTTTGCAATATCTGTACACCTAGGCAAAGTTATTTTGTCATATTGTATTGTGTCTTCTACCTCTGCTTAAGACATTTTGTATATTGATATAATTTTAGGATATATTTATTATATTGCACTGTACATTTATACCTCTGATCAAGATACCTATACATTGTTTACATTTTGAGATCATTGTTTTCATTTGCTGCACAGTTGTTTAAAGATTGTTTAATATTCTAATATGAAGTCTTAGTTTTTAAGTAATATAGGTATTAAGAATTATAGGTTAATAGTCATCCATGTTTGGCATACTCATAGTTAGACTACTCAGGTTCTTTAGATACATAGAGATTGTATTCTGAATAGATAGGTAATCTTCAACCTCTTTAAAGAGCTGTTAAATATGGCATTTAAATAACTT
>NC_022023.1:657242-661545 GCF_000317375.1 Microtus ochrogaster
GGGGGGGGGGGGAGTCTGTGAGAATAAGTTCTTTCTCTCTTGAAGTGATAAAACTTCACTATTTCACAGATAATCCAAATCTTCTAGGCTTAACTTGACAAATCCTTTGAGGTTATTAAAGGAATACTAACTGAATGCGTATGAGCTGCGCTCATCTGTGGTAAAATGGGGTAGGATGTATGAGTTGACATAGCACATGCACTCTTCTGGTTCTAGGCTGTAGGATTTGCGTTTTCTGCATGGAAACTTGCACCATCCATATGAGAACCTGATTGTGGTGCCTAATCTCCATACCATCAGAAGATGAGAGTTCTCAAGAAAGTAGCGCATTCTACTTTGTAAGGTGCCACAGTTTTGATGCCCAGTTTTTCCGGTTTTTTTTTTTCCCAGTGGAAGATTGATGATAAGCCTGTAAAAATTGATAAGTGGGATGGATCAGCTGTTAAAAACTCTTTGGATGATTCCGCCAAAAAGGTACATTTTTCAAGAATGTGCATGAGCGTGTTTTTAGCCTGTGTACATGTCTCCTCTCAGATCTCAAAGTGAGAAAATGAGCCAGGAAAGGGCTTCTGAAATTATCACAGAATAAATAGGAGGAAGTGTTTTTTAACATCAGTGTTGGGGTGTCAAGAAAATTGGTAATTCATTGTTTCGAGATTAATTAGTTCAGAG
Source organism: Microtus ochrogaster (assembly GCF_000317375.1). NCBI lineage: Eukaryota > Metazoa > Chordata > Mammalia > Rodentia > Cricetidae > Microtus > Microtus ochrogaster. The sequence goes on from NC_022023.1 coordinate 657,915, forward strand.
CACAGAACTTGGGAAGGTAGAACTTCCGTCTAGGGAGAGTCCGTGTGCAAAACTATGTAAGGTACTGCCAGGCGCACGTGGGACGCAGAGGCAGGCAGATCTTTGTGAGTTTGAGGCCAGCCTGATCTACAGAACTAGTTCCAGGGTAGCCAAGATAGCCAAGGCTACATAAAGAAACTTGTTTTTGCCTCCCCCCCAAAAAAGCCCAAACCTTTTCTCTGGGATTCTTTGTTTAGAGTGGTAAGATGCCAGTTGAACGGAACACTTGTTCATTCCTGCAGGTCATAACATGACCAAGCCACAGCAAGGCCACGTCACTGTTCCCTTCCCTCCTGCTTCTCTCTAGGTACTCCTGGAGAAGTACAAGTACGTGGAGAACTTTGGTCTAATTGATGGGCGCCTCACCATCTGCACCATCTCCTGCTTCTTTGCCATAGTGGCTTTGATTTGGGATTACATGCACCCCTTTCCAGAGTCCAAGCCAGTTTTGGCTTTGTGCGTAATATCATATCCTTTTTTCATGCTCAGGTTTGCTTTTTAATAACAATTCAAAAATGCCTGCCGTTAGATTAGCCTTGCTTCGCGTAGAAGCTTTGATTTTAGGGCTTGCTGATGTTAGATTTAACATTAAAAGCTGTGCATATAAACTCCTGCTTTATCATTGATATTCCGTATTTAATAAGGTTATTTTATCTGTAACATACGTAGTTATTAACTAATAGAACTAGAGCAAACATGCACAATGGTAATGAGACCCAGCTCTTTTAACTCGTTGGATTTTTTTCCATCAGACTGGGTTGCTTTAAGCCGTTTATTCCAGACTATTAATAGAAAAGCTTGGGCTTTTAGAAGTTTGAATTTGTTTCCTATTTTTTCTTTGAAGCTGAAGAGCTGGCTGGGGAGGTCCTGAGCATGAGGTGTGAATTTGACCTGTGTTCAGTGAGATTAAGGACTCCTTCCAGGTCTACACAATATGGGTTTAAAATCCAAGGTGTTTGTGACTTTGTGCTCAGAGGGAAAAAATGTAAGTAATACCCATTCAGAATTGCCAGAATGAGTGGGACTCTGGATGTGGTCGCACGCTTATAATTCCAGCTCCCAGGGTGAATCAGGATGATCATGAATGTCGAGCCAGCTAGGGCTACCTGGCAAAACCTCATATCCCCATTGAAAAACTGGAAAAAAGAGTTCTGGGGAGATGGCTCAGTTGTTAAAATATGTTACACAAGCATGAAGACTTGAGCTTGGAACCCCAGCACCCACTTAAAAGCTGGACACAGCACACAGGTTTGTGATCCCAATGCTGAAGAGATGGGGATGGGATCCCAGGGCCGTCTGGCCAGCCAGTCTCTCTGAATCTGAGCTTCAGGTTGGTTCACTATTTAACTTTCATAATTTATAACTTAGAAACGATATAATGGATTTTTTTTTTTGGTCCATCAAAACGCCTCTTTAGGTGAAGGTATTTGCTGTCTGGCTTGATGATGTGAGTTCAGTCCCTGGAACCCAGAGTGAGAACTGATCCTGCAGGTTGTCCTTTCATTTCCATACCTGTGCCCTGACATACTTTGTGCACACATTTCCCCAGATAAATGAGTATAAAACTAAAAAATTATAGCTATATATCCTCATTAGTATGTGAAAAAATACATCTTACAGGCTATCTTCACAAGCTGGAGAGGTAGTGCCGTAGTAAGAGTTTGATTCCCGGAACCCATGTCATCTAACTCCAGCTCCAGGGGACCTGACACATTCTTCTGACTCCTGCAGGCACCCGTGTGTGCACATGTGCGCACATGCACACACACACACACACACACACACACACACACACACACACAACTTTAAAAATAAAATTAATCCACTTTCAGAGGCAGTTAGTAAGCCATCTTAATAAAGCACCCATTAAAAATAGTGCTATACAAATAGACAGTTCCTGGTCTTGGCAACAAGTAACCTTTGACTCCTCAATAATTAGATTAGTTATCCTAGTTAGAAATTCTCACTGTTGATGCAATAATCAGATTAGTTATCCTAGTTAGAAATTCTCACTGTTGATGCATAATCAGATTAGTTATCCTAGTTAGAAATTCTTACTGTTGATGCAATCTCAAAGAACACACCTTAAGTTCTAGAGACAGGGACAGCAGCCGCATCACAGTCTCCTAAAGAACTGCTTGGACAGTATTTCAGCTGTATTCTGTTTAAAGCAGAGCTTGATCCTAAGGTCATGTTTTATACACAGTGCTCGTGACCACCGCTGTAAGTAAGGACCGTGTGCTACATGACTATGTATAGAAGCATGATCCTAAGGTCATGTTTTATACACAGTGCTTGTGACCACCACTGTAAGTAAGGACCGTGTGCTAATGGCTATGTATAGAAGCCCCATGACAGTTCGTTCTGTTTGTCTGAGACAGACCTTAACTCGCAGTAGTCCTGACTCAGCCTTCCAAGTGTGGAAATTATAGGTGTGCCCCACCATGCTTCACGCCATTCTAGGAGCTCAGTATTCTGCCCATTTAGAGGTGAGCATATGTGGGGAAGAAATTAATTTAGTAAATGCTGACATGTAAACCCAGTACTGTCTTAACTCAGAGTCCTTATCCTTCTTATCATACTCCCTGCCTCTCTAGTTCATAAGATTTAAATGACACCCCACACACGTTAGTGGTTGAATATAAAATCAGCACTGTCAAGCTGTGTAGTAATGCGTCTGCATTACATCTCACAGTAGACTAAATTTGAAGTCACTTTGTCATTGGCTGAATAGTCACATGGAGAATATAGTTTTTATTTTTGCATTTTATGTATATGGGTATTTTGCCTGCCTGTGTGTCTGTGTTAGATCTGGAGCCGGAGCTATAGAATGTACTGAACTGCCGTATGGGTGATAGGATTCAGTCCAGGTTCCCTGAAAGAGCAGACAGTATTCTGAGTTGCTGAGCCATCTCTCCCACCGCTGATATGTTTTTAAGTATAGAAATAAGCACAGGTGATAACGAAGTTTTGAGAAACTAGGGTAACAGGACGTTCTTAGACCCGTTGTCCTTCAATGTAAAAGATAGAAAGCCTGTTTGTCCTTTCTCTCCATTTTGAGATGGCTAGAGAACGAACCAGAGGAAGCCGTGTTTCTTCTGGGTATTAAATACAAGGGTTAAAGGAAAATAATTAAAGCTTCAGTGATATACTAGTAACTTACGGCTATCAAGAAAATTTTTGTGGCTCTCGTGTGTCGTTTGTTGTTACTGTTGTTGTGTTTGCATATTTGTATGTTTTCCCCTTAACGTCAGTTGAACCTATTTTGTGATGATGGGGATTCTGACCATTTATACCTCATATAAGGAGAAGAGCATCTTTCTTGTGGCCCACAGAAAAGACCCTACAGGAATGGATCCTGATGATATTTGGCAGTTGTCCTCCAGCCTCAAAAGGTAACGGCCATCCTTGGTCCCTAGAGATTCTGGACTCCTGGTGTTGGGTTTGCCCTGGATTTACAGTGTCCTAGTCTGTGCTTGTTCTATGCCAGTCACAGTGCTAGTCATGTAAGGTGGGGGTGAATGAGCTAGCAGTCAGTGCTAGTCATGTAAGATGGGGTGAATGAGCTAGCAGTCAGTGCTAGTCATGTAAG
>NC_022023.1:661645-667486 GCF_000317375.1 Microtus ochrogaster
TCATGTAAGGTGGGGTGAATGGGCTAGCAGTCAGTGCTAGTCATGTAAGATGGGGTGAATGAGCTAGCAGTCAGTGCTAGTCATGTAAGGTGGGGGTGGATGAGTTAGCAGTCAGTGCTAGTCATGTAAGATGGGGGTGAATGAGTTAGCAGTCAGTGCTAGTCATGTAGAATGGAGTGAATGAGCTAGCAGGTTTTTTTCTAGCACGGCAGTTCTGAGATTTCTCTATCATAGAAGATACTCTCAGGATATACTTTGTCTTTTTCCTTGTGCCCAGTTAACAAAGGTCAGAGGTTGGGTTGGAGGAATGGCTCAGAGGTTAAAATCCTTACTGCTCTTATAGAGGACCGGGTTTGGTTCCTAGCACCCATGCAGCAGCTCACAGCCAGATGTAACTTGAGTTCCAGGGGATCCAGCATCCTCTTCTGGTTTTTCTGTCCTCCTGCATGCATTTTATACGCATAAACTCATGCAGGTGAATACATAGACATAGTAAATAAGTGAATATTTTTTAAAAGATCAGAGATGTGAGGTTGATTATCTTTAAGGAGTCTCCATTCAGTAGGGTAGTCCCTGATTCAGCATTGCTAAGCTTATCCCCACCTTTCAAAAACACTTAGTTGAGGTATGTTACTGCTTGAGTTCCTGTTTATTTTTTAATTGATTTTTAAAGTTAGCATATAAAGTGGTGCGTTTTGGGGGCATTTTCATATGTCTGCTCTCACTGGTCCTCCTCCCTCTTCTCTGCTGGTTCCCTTCCTTCCCCTTTAGTGCCCTCTTCCGCTGTTTGGTATTTTATTACTGTCGTCCCTGGCCCCGAGAGCTCTTCAGTTTTCCAGTCTGTTTGGTGTTTGATTTGTTCTCTTTGTCCTGATGCTTAGGTTCGATGACAAATATACCCTGAAGTTGACCTTCATCAGCGGGAGGACAAAGCAGCAGCGGGAAGCTGAGTTCACCAAGTCCATTGCTAAGTTCTTTGATCACAGTGGGACACTGGTCATGGATGCATATGAACCTGAAATATCTAGGCTCCATGATAGTCTTGCCACAGAAAGAAAAATAAAATAGCCAATTCTAAAAGCTGTCTTTTGCTGGATCATACAGTTACTGATGGGAAGGAAAGAAACAGAAAGTCTAAACTTGGTCAAGTATGGAATGTTAAAGATGCCCCTGTGTAGCCCATGCTGGATAAATCGAATATCCTTGCACAGATATGCAAAGCTATATCTTTGATGGCTAGCTGTAGCCCCCTTGGTCTGCTGGGTCGTTGTTGTCTTCCTTAAGAAACATTTTTGTAAAGTTGAGCATTCTTTTCCTTTGTACTTAATAGTACTTTATTTAGCATAGCTTCGTGCCACCACTAACCCACTGGGCAGTGGTGTTCACCTACAATCCCAGTACTTGAAAGGCTGAGGAAGGGGGATTGAGATTGAGGCCCTTCTGGACTGTAGAGCCAGGCCTCGTCTTGGGAAGTGGGTGTTGTTAACTTGTTGCTGACTTTGTGTTAATCCCTGCTTCAGCAACTGTTTCCTTCAGTCCAGGATACAACTTCTTATGTATGACAGCTTGCCTGTATACACCATTTTTGTGGGTGTGTATATATATTTGACTTGGGGAGAATTATTTTAAAAAAATACAAAATATTTTAATTTGTTTAAAATAGACCTGCCTATTACATTTTGTGCTCTTAACCAATTAAAGAAACCAGTGGCATTTTTAGTTTTATATTCTCTGTTTTCCACTAGTATGTTCCTGTCAATTTGTTTGTGCCCTTTATTAACTGCCATTTTCTAAAATTTTTTTCAATAAATGAAAGAAGATGTGAAACGTGGACTCCTAGTCGTGAAAGAAAAACAGCACAGCGAGTGCTTTACTGCTCGTGGTGGGCTCCCTGCTAGGCCACTCACTACTGTCGGGAGGCCTGCAAACCTGGGGCCAGGGACTCTGTTCCAGTGATGCTGATGCTCACTGCAGTCCTAAGAGGCAGGCACTGTTTCCCTTTCTTTACACACGAGGAAGCTAAGACACAGAAGTTAACAGTTTGCCACACAGATGGATCTAGAACAGGAACTTAAATCTTGGTGATCTGGCTCCAGAGGTTATGTTCCTTCACAGACAAAATAACAGTATTTATTTTCCCAACCGGGACAGAGAACTGGACACTTGACCAGGTCTTATGACCTTTAGGAATATTGCCCCTCTAGACTTCTGGGATTATAATTCTAAGTCTAGTACCCAAAACTATGTTCACCTTATACGAAAGCACCTGCTGAACACTGGCAATGTTGTCCCTTCTAGCAATACCCAAGTGAGACAAGACTGGCATGTATAATGTATATGCTCTTTCCTAAAAGCCTTTGGTAAGTCAAAGCTTACCAAAGCTTGAACTTCTAATCTGCCCCCCGTCCCCTCCTGGAATGTAACAATTTAGGGAGGTGGCTCACTTAGTTAAAGTGCTTGCCACGCAAGCATAAGAGCCCGAGTTTGGCCCCTAGAATGGATGTATAAAGAAGCCAGGTGTGGTGGTACAGTTGTAATCCCAGTAAAATGTTCAAATAAACCCACTTAGAGACTTGGACCGCAGGGATCTCTTACAGTTTTCCCCGTGCCTCAAGCCAGTTTAAGTAGTTCAGATGCATTGAATAAGCAGTTACCAGCTGCCAGCACTCCTGCACTGATGACGTTCCTCGTAGATAATTGTTGGTCACATGACCCAGAAATACTCTGCAGGCTCCAGCTTCACAGCTGGCACTCTGTAAGACTGCAGAGTACCTCCTGAGAGCTAGCCTCACACCGCAGCCTGTTTGGGATGCCACTGGGCTGTGGACCTATGGTGCCCTTTCCTCCTGGAAACCTAGAAGCCTATCGCATCCTCCTGTCTTTCACCTGTCTCTAAACTTAAATCTTCTCAAGCAGAAAGAACCAGTAAAGAGGGGAAAGGTCATTATTTACAAATTTCTGCTGCCAATACTTATTCATATGTATCTCAGAGACAGCGCATTTGCTTTAGAACTTCAGGGAATGGAAGAAGGCACGAGATCTCTCTCTGATTCACTCAGCCTGTGAATACCAAAAAGCAGTAACTGCTTTTCTCTCTACTCTCACTAACCTGACTGAGCCCAAGCCAGAGACCATAGGGCAAACCACTAGTCTTATAGTCAGACTGAGTTTTACAGAGTAACCCTGCCCTCGGTGACCACATCCCCTGTTACCAAGGGTGCACATGCTTGGTTCTCTTCTGAAAGCCTGATTATAGTGCTGGATGTGGTGATGCACATCAGAAGTCCCAGCACAGGGACAGGCAGGAAGATGGCTACAGTTGAGTTCAGCCTAGTCTACCTTCCTAGCTCGTTACAGGTCAGCCAGGGCCTGATATTCCGGTGGTGTCTGTGACCCCCTTTCTCAGAATATTTTGAGTTCCTATGTAGTTGCCGGTAAAGTATTTCAGAGGTGGTTGTAGAATCTGAGTAATGAGAAGTACTTGGAGAAACAAGAACAAACCAAACCCCAAATCAGTAGAGGAGAAGAAATAATTAAGACCAGGCTAGAAAACAATTAGGACAATTAGAAAACAATTTTTCAAAAAATCAGAAAAGGAGCCGGGCGGTGGTGGCGCACGCCTTTAATCCCAGCACTCAGAGGCAGAGGCAGGTGGATCTCTGTGAGTTTGAGGCCAGCCTGGTCTACAAGAGCTAGTTCCAGGACAGGAACCAAAAGCTACAGAAAAATAAAAAAAAAAAAAAAAATCAAATCAGAAAAGGTAGACAGCGACATAGATAGCAATGAAATTTTAAAAAGTCACTAAAAAGCCTTAAAATTTATATGACTTATGTAGCTATAGATGGCTTATCAAAATTAAACCAAGAAGAGATGAGCCATTTGAAGAGATCCATAATAAGCAATTGAGACTAAAGCAGTAACAAAATATTTCTCAACTGAAAAAATGAAAAAATTCAATCCCACAACAAGTTCTCTACTTAAATTTTCAGATGAAAATCTAAACCAGTGCTTCTACCAGTCCATGCTAAAGGAAAGGATCGCATGCTTTCAAACTCCTTATGAAACCAGTATTACTCTGGTAATCCAGTTTAAAGGCACAACAAAAATTGTAAGTCATTCTTCCTGATGAATACCCATGCAAAAATTAACTTAAAAAATTACAAACCAAATTCAAGAACACATCTACAGGCTGTTCACTTCAGTCCAGCTGCAGGAACGGTCGGTCCAGCATGCAAACCAGTGTAGGAATCCAAGGACAAATCACAGCATCATCTCAGTTGGTGAACAGTCGTGACTCCTGAAACTCACTCTTTAGACCAGGCTGGCCTTGAACTCACAGAGATCCACCCACCTCTGCCTCCCAAGTGCTGGGATTAAAGGCGTGCACCACCACCGCCTGGCAAAATGCAACATTCTTTCGTGATGGAAATCCCAAAGAGACTAGGAAAAGAAGAACCATTTATCTGAATATAATAAATATATATGACAAACCTATATTCACTATTACACCGAATGGAGAACACTGCATTTCCACTAAAATTAGCAACAGCAAGTACGGTTTCTTTCTCTACACTGTGGGATATATTGCTTGAATCTTAGCTAAAGCAACAAGATAAAAGGGATAAAAATAGGAAGGGAAGAAGCAGATGATAAGATTTCATACATAGAAGAACCAAAGACAACCAGAAAACAGCTCTGCTAAACACATTCAGCGAAATAGTGGGATGCACAATTACCATTATAAAAATCTTAAAAAGCATTGAGAAGAAACATGTTGAGAAAGAAATCAGGGAAACAATCCCATTTACGCCCCCCCCCCCCCCACACACACCCAAAGCCCTTGGAATAAAACAAAGAAGTGGAAGACCTTTAAAACAAAGATTTCAAAACACTGAGGAAATTGAAGCCCACCTATGCTTGCAGATTGTAACAATGAATGTTGTTAAATGGTTCTATGAATGAGAATTCTAAAGATTCAGTGCAGACCCCATCAAAAGTCAATGTTGCTTTCACAGGAGAAAAAGGAATCCTAAAATCTATGCAGAAACATAAAATACCTTGGATAATCAAAGCGGCATTGAGCAAAAAAGAGAAAGACTGATTTCAAGTTAGACTTTAGAGCTATAGGAACAGAAACAGCACAATATTGGCACAAAACCCCACAGAGCAATAAAACAGAAGACCTGATGTTAGCTCTTGCAACTACGGCTACCTTATAAGAACAAAATGTCAAAAACGCATGCTGGAGCAAAGTGCATTTTCAGCAAATGATCCTGGGAACACCGCATGTAGAAGAATGAAAAAGTTGACATCGCTCAATAGAGCACAGGAAAGGACTTTCTGAATAGCATCCAATCAGGAAGCAATACCAAGTACTGATGGAAAAGAAAGGATGAAACTAAAAGAGGCAATAGTGTGAAGAGACAGCCCCAAAAGTGAAATAGAGTCTTTGCTAGCTATATTTCTATACTAGACCATGTAGCCCAGGACCACATGTCTAGTGATAGTACCCCCCACACACACACAGTGTGCAGGGTCCTCTACAACAAACCCACAGGTTAATATGATCTAGGTGATTCCTCAATTGAGGCTTTCTTTAATGACTCTAAGCTATGTGATGTTGACAAAGCTAACTACAAGAAATTAACCAACCAACCAATCAAAAAAAGGAGTAATGAGTAGTTCTCAGAAGATGGAATCTAAAACAGCCAATAGACATACAAAAACATTTTTACTCTCTAGATATCAAAGAAGTTGAAATTGAAAATCCCTTGTAATTCCATCTGACCCCAGCAAGAATAGCAGCCATTAAAAGAAGGAAGAGGAGGAGGAGGAGGAGGA
>NC_022023.1:667586-669022 GCF_000317375.1 Microtus ochrogaster
GGAGGAGGAGGAGGAGGAGGAGGAGGAGGAGGAGGAAGAGATAGACTGCAGAGATGGCTCAGTGGCCATTCCAGAGGACCCAAGTTTGTTTCTCAGCACCCATGTGGGAAACGTACAACTGCCTGTAACTCCAACTCCGTGAGATCTGATGCCTTCTGGTGTCTGTGGGCATGGTCACTAATTGCGGTATACACACACATACACACACATATACATCAATTCTTTTAAAGAATAAAAAATATTTTTAAAAAGTGTTGGTGAGGATGGGGACAAAGGTAACTATTAGGCAATGCTGGAGAATGTGAGAAACTGGTTCGGTCATTATGAAAGTCACTATGGAAGTTCCTCAACCTAAAGGTCTATTATGGGAATGTAGTTCTGTCACCTCTAGGAACTCCTAGTTAACACATCACAGACATACAGTATTAATAGTCGCTTAGTTACAGAGCCAACCCAAGTGTCCAACAACAGAGGGACGGACGTGGTCTGTACACCCAGAGGATATTTTCAGCTATACAGAAGAATGAAATGTCTTTTTCAGAAAGGTGATATAACTGGAGATAATCACATTAAATCAGATGTGAGAGAAGGTTTTCTCCCCTTTATGGATGAGCTCTTGTATCTATGACGTGATGGTAGAAGTGCGGCTGTCTGGAGGAACAATCTAATGGGAGAGGAGAAAGAGTGGTCGAAGCAGGGATGTTCTTGTGTGGTGCATATTACATGAAAATACCTTTATGTAGGACAATTTAATGTATAATGAATACACATGAGGAAGATATGTTTAAATAATACGTAGGAAAAAATGGAATCCACTCTTGAGTAACTCAGTCAACATTCCAGTATTTCAGGTTAGGTTCTGCCCATGAAGAGGCTGTGGGTGGAGTTTTGCACTGGCTTCAGTGTTTTAGGGAAGGAGGGCAGTCAAACAAAAGGTGCAGAGGGAGTTTAGATATGGTGCCACCCTGCTTGGGCAACCGCCCCTGACTGCTGATTTACTTTGGAGATAAGTTGCCTCAGACCGGCTTGCTTGCCGTTGGATATGGGCCAATCTGGGAGAAGGCCTTGGCTTCTTCAGCGGAGGGAAACCCCGAACCATCTGAGGTGCTGACTGAGGCCTGGTAGCAGTTACTGCAGCTGTGGCCACAGGGTTCATCCATTGGCAGAGTTCTAAACTGATAATGAGAAGCCTTGGAAATGTCTCTCTATGGAATATATACATATTAGAGTATTACTCAGCAGTAAAAAACAAGGACTTCTTGAATTTTGCATATAAATGGATGGAAATAGAAAACACTATCCTGAGTGAGGTAAGCCAGACCCAAAAAGAAGAACATGAGATGTACTCACTCATATTTGGTTTCTAGCCATAAATAAAGGACATTGAGCTTACAATTCGCGATCCTAGAGAAGCTAAATAAGAAGGTGAATCCAAA
>NC_022023.1:669410-704269 GCF_000317375.1 Microtus ochrogaster
GGGAGGGGGACTTGATCGGGGGAGGGGGAGGGAAATGGGAGGCGGTGGCAGGGAGGAGGCAGAAATCCTTAATAAATAAATAAATTTAAAAAAAAGAAATAAAATTATGCTTTCTATGACATCTTGCTATGACAAAAGGGATCCCTCTGCCAACATTTAAAGGGGAGAGAGTGGTATATTTTGTATTCATTCCTCCAAAGTGTTTATTAACTAGAATTCTGCCCCCAGGAAACACTATCTCCTTTGTCTAGTTTGTTTGTACAACTATTCGTGTCAGTATGGACTTGGTTTTATTCTGTTCTAGAAGCTACGGTCTCACTACAAATATCTTCTAACCATGTGGATTCCAGCTCCGGCCACTGAGGAGCTCCTGTGAAGGAGATGCCCGTTACTCGGTGACCTCTTTGTACGCACATATCACAAGGTGTTCCCCGCTCAGCTTGTGTTGCTCCTAGCTCCACCTCTGGGATCAACTATTTTACAAGGAACCTGGTCCATTTGTCAGAAACCAAGATCTGGGGGGTTGGTGTTTATTGTCCAGGTGATTGAGAGCAACTACGAAGCTGTTATTCCTAGAAGCAAATCCTGAATGTCACGTAACGGTCACTGGTAATATTGCCTCAGAGTCTTTATGGAACTGATTCTTTCAATTTAGGATCCAAACACAATTCCGAGATTCGCAGGTTTTCTTGTAGTTGATAAAAACATTTGAATGTATTGTTTTGTCTGCCTCCCCCACCCCCACTTTGCATTTGTGAATTCGGCCGATAGCATCTAATCATGTCACGGTATCACTGAACACATTTTCTACTCCTCCTTTGTGTGTGCGTGTGCTGGTGGGTGGCTGGATACTGAACCAGGACTAGGCGAGCACTCTACCACTGAACTACACCTCCAGCACTCAGGTTGGTTGTTTAGCAATAAGACTTTATATAGGAGCCACATAATCACCTGGTTGCCTCTGTCTGCCATGCTACACAGTGGGCTCAAATGTTTTCGGCTTGATGCATCTAACACAAAAATTTTACACTGATCACCATATGGTTCTAGGAGCCACTGAGTTATTGCAAAATTAGAAAAGTATATCATTCCTTTATGTTACTATAAGAAGGTTATTCAGCCCTACCTTGGAATAGGATTTGTATAGGTAGGAAAGGCTTTAGTCTACTTTTTACCTGATTCTCGCCGTAGCAACCTCTTGAAATGAGCAGGCATTTTCTCCATATGTCAATACAGCCTCCTAACATTTTAAAGGCTTTTCTTTATTTAATGTGTATAAATGTTTTGCCAGCATGTATGTATGTGTACCGTGTGCGTGCCTTGTGCTCACAGATGAGCACAAAAACAAAGAGGGTGTTGAATCCTATGGAACTAGAGCTAAGGATGGTTGTGAACCGTCATGTGGGGGCTGGGTCCTGGATCTGAGTCCTCTGAGTCACTGGGCCATCTCTCCTGCACCATGATCTCAGAACTGTAAACATTTAGTCTACTCCTTGTAAGTTGTTATTCTTTTTCTCCCTTTGACACAGGGTGTCAGTATTTAGCTCTGAGTACCCTGGAACTCATGTTTAAACTGAGCTGGTTTAGAACACGCAGAGATCCCCTTCCCTCAGCTTCTGCAATGCTGTGGCAGGTGTCTGCCTGGCTGTTATCATCCCCTGTAGAATCCTTAAGTCAGCTCTTCTGCTGTGACCCCTGTCCTCTGGCTGCCCTGTTTTCAGGGAAGTCTAGACATGGTAGGATATGATTATGCTGTACCTCTTCTCCCCAGCCCTGCAATCAGCTGTTTTTCTGTGAGGTACTGGTTCTTTTAGGAGAAAACAGTTTTATTTTAGCTCAGTGTGGTTAGGTGAGTATCTCATTATAGTTTTCCTTTAAAAAAAAAAAAAGAAGAAAAACTGTGTCATGTTGTAATTTTGTGTTCTAAGGAAAGCCAGTCCCTTACAACTCTTAACTCATGGCACCTCCCCCAATTCTATACTTACTGCATTTCCCCTGCCTCATGGATTCAAATTCAATATGTCAATTGGTTTTCATTTTCCAAGTTAGAATTCTACTTTCCTTTTTGATTTTGCCAAATTCTTTTATTTTACTTGGTTCCAACAAAAATGATTTTAGATTGTTTCTCACCATGTGACTTTTACTCAGAAGAATCAAACAAGGTCATGTCAAAGAAAGAAACACCATAATAGGGGGCATGGATGTGGGAGAGAGAGTCCTCAGATGACCAAATGAAATAAAAGGAACAGACACTATGTTTCTTGGTGGGCAGGACCCTGACCCTTGGTGTCATCACAGGCAGAGGTGGTGTTCAGGTCCCTGCGAGTCTGCCCTGTTGTGAAGCTTCATGTCTTACTAGTTAATCCACATTTGGAGACTTATAAGGTATAAGTTTCTATAGTACGTCTTATTAAGAATTATAAGCCAAACCCGCGTCCCTCACCACAGGACAATACCACTACGCTAAATGTCCTATATGTATAAGTAACCGTTGTCTGGATCTTGATGCCAGTGTGTTCCACATCTTGTTTTTGTTTCTTTTCATTTTCCTTTGGGTCTTCTGTTTCTGGTAACCTTATTGACCAGGCTGAGTCATCTGTAGCTTGCTTTCTTTGTCTCCATGCCTGACTGCCCCTCTTAGAGGCTGCAGTGTCTCAAGAGGGGTCTTTTTCTTCTTTTGGGGAGGTGGGGAAGAATGGGACAGTCCTTGGACATGACTGTATGTAAACGCGTGTAGGCAATACACAATAAATTGTCTATAGAACTGGAACGTGAACCTAGGATGATGTGTGTGCTAGGCAAGTGCTCCACCGTTAGCTGGTTACAACTCTGTAAATACTTTTTTATCGTGTGTTAGGGACTTCTTGATAAATTGTTCAGGGTGGCCTTAAACTCGCTCTGTAGTCCAAACTGCAGAAATGTCCAGGCCTTCAGCTTTCGTCTCTATCGGACTAGCTGAGTTCACAAGCCCTGTGCACCAGGCCCTGATAAATACATTTTTGCAAGGCGAGCGTCCAGTGCTTTGGGTGCACACACCCTTCCACCTCTGTCTTTTTTTTTTTTTTTGTCCCCTCTGAGGCCCGGAACCTTCGCTCGACAATTAGACTGTCCAGGGAAGTTTTAGGCGGTGATACCTTCCACAAATCAACCTACAGAGCGTTGAGAGGCAAGCAGGGCGGGCCCTGCGAGGTGAGGGGCGTGGTCCGGCCGGGGAGATTGACACCCGGTAGCTGCAGGACCTTCCCCGTGCGCGTCGCTTGTAGCTTCACCCCCGCGCGGTCTCTCTCTTTCCTGCCAGCTCCTGCTTAGCAGTGTCTGTCTCAGCCTCCGCGGTCTCCGTCCGCCGCTTCCCTGCCTCCATCGCCCCAGCCCTGCTGCAGGCCCCCTTCCAAGACTCCACGGAGAGCCCGGAGAGACGCTGGAGCCGGTGAGCTGGGGTGAGGGTCACCCCGAATGTGGCCCGGGACTGTGGGGACCTGCGTCAGCCTGAATCAGCTGGGACCTCACAGCCGGAGAGTGTTCTGGGCCGTTCTATTTTTGTTATCTTCCATCCGCAGCCAAACTTAAGCAGTAGTTTAGAATCGTGGAAACGAAGCGGGAACCGAGCTTAGGAAAAGGCTTCTTAGAACAGAGGAAGTTGTGGTCGGGCACAAAGGTCCTGGCTTGGGAATTTTGAGACTAGCTTTGCAAACAGAGTGGCCTCATCAAAGTTTTTCTCCTCAATCAAGGTTTCAGAAGTCTTGCTACCCTGTACCCTCTTTCTCTGAGAGAGAGAGCGGAGAGGACTGTGTTGGACAGCGAGATAATAGAACTGCAATTAATACTTAGAATTCTCTGCTAAAGCAAACAATTCCAAAGCAGAACTGTACGTGATTCTTCTCAGCACACAGTTTAGGAGAACCGTTTAGGTGTCAATGCCAGGCCACTGTGTTACCGCTGTCATCAATATTATTAGCATACTCATAATGAATGAAAATTAATGACTATTTAATTGTGGTGACGGCAGAACCAAGAGTGAATTCTGAAAAGGTCAACATTCATAATTAAAGACATCTGTTTGTATAGTGCCTTAAAGTGTACAAAACACTCCCAAGTGCCCCTCATAAGTATGCATTACTCACCTTTAACAAATGAGAGCCAGTCACGTGCCTTACTTTTTTTTATTTATTAAAAATTTCTGCCTCCTCCCAGCCCCCCATTTCCCTCCCACTCCACCCACACACCCTCCCTCTCCAGTCCTAAGAGAAGTCAGGATGCCCTGCCCTGTGGGAAGTCCAAAGCCCTCCCCCCTCCATCCAGGTCTAGGAAGGTGTGCATCCAAGCAGACTAGGCTCCCAAAAAGTCAATACATGCAGTAGAATCATTATCATTGGCTTCTCAGTCCGCCCTCATTGTCAGCCACATTCAGAGAATCCGGTTTGATCACATGTTCATTCAGTCCCAGTCCAGCTGGCCTTGGTGAGCTCCCATTAGATCAGTCACACCGTCTCCGTGGGTGGACGCACACCCACCTCGCGGTCCTGACTTCCTTGCTCACGTTCTCCCTCCTTCTGCTCTTCATCTGGGCCTTGGGAGCTCAGTCCAGTGCGCCAGTGTGGGTCTCCGTCTCTCTCTCCATCCATCGTCAGATGAAGGTTCTATGGTGATATGCAAGATATTCATCAGTGTGGCTATGGGAGAAGGCCAGTTCAGGCACCCTCTCCTCAGCTGTCCAAGGAACTAGCTGGGGACATCCCCTTGGACACCTGGGAACCGCTCTAGAGGCAAGTCTCTTGCCAACCGTAAAATGGCTCCCTTAGTTAAGATATCTTCTTCCCTGCTCCCGTATCCGCCCTTCCTCCATCTCAACCATCCCATTCCCCCAAGCTCTCCCCAGTCCTCCCCTTCTCCCTTCTCTCTTCCCATCTCCCCTCCCTCCCAACCCCCACCCCCGTGCTCCCAACTTTTGCCCGGCGATCTTGTCTACTTCCAGTATCCAGGAGGATAAGCATATGTTTTTCTTTGGGTTCACCTTTTTATTTAGCTTCTCTAGGATCTCAAATGTCTTACTCTTGAGCCTGGGGCATGACAATCACAAGTTCAAGACCAGCCAAGGCGCTAAGAGGAGGCGTTGCCATTGATAGAGTAATAAGTTCTTAAAGATGTGCCTTTGTACGGGGAACACCACTATTAACCTGATTTTATTGTCGTGAGAATTATCATCGGTGTCTATGCACATCTGTACAGTGTAGACTACGGCATGGCTGGGCTATCTGGAAGATGCTGCCTGCTGACTTGTTAGGTAATTAGGTATGTGCTCTAATAATGACAGAAGTTGTAATATAACGAATGTTCAAGCCAGCAAAGTAGCTTATTGTCGTTTCAAGTTTTGTGAACTGTGCCCAATTGTGTTATGTTTTTATATGACTGGCATCACCACAGATGTGAGTAGTGTCCCAGAGCGGTGAATGACTAAGATGTCTCTAGGCAATAGGAATTTTTCAACACTTATAATCTTGTAGGATTTGTAGGGTGAAAGGATCAAAGAAAAACACCTTGCACCTGACTAGACCTGAGACTTGAGCCGAGGAAAAACACCTGACTTGACCCCAAGACAACAGCTTGAAATCACACTAATCCTTGAGCTTGCTCTGAGTGAGGCTGAGGAATCCCACCAATCCCTGAGATTGCCCCAGAATCAGACCCCAAAAATCCACCAATCCCTAGCCACCCTTGAAAGCTCTACCCTCCCACCCTCACCCCCCAAAACCTACATAAAGTCTGTGCCCTGTTCAGTTTGCTGCTGTTTCTCACCAAAGGTAGCCACCTTCCTGAAAGCTTCCTTCCCAATACATCTCTTGGGTGAGGTTTGTCCTGAGACACTTTTGCTGGAGCCTAGCTGTAATGACTTTCACCAGAGCAGAGCAGCACTGTTTAACACTTGCTGGAGTTCTAAGCAGAACTGTAACAACTTCACTGGGGAAACCCTCCCTTGCAGTTGCAGAGTTGTTACACTTGCGCTGGGGAAACCTTTCTCTGTAGCAGGGCTGTAGGCTCCTATGCTTATAGTGACTTTGTGGTATAGTGACTTTCTTGACTCCTGAAGGCCTGACTTAACTTTTCATCAAGCTGCAATGCTTACAGGACCCCCCCCCCCCACACACACACATAAAGTCTATTATTACATTTTATATAGTGCCTGACTACAGTCAGATATCAGTTTCAGGACTCGGAAATAATATGCCCTGTTTGCCACGGTGGCACACACCTGGAATCCTAACACTCAGGAGGCTGAGGCCCAACGATAGCAGGTTCAAGGCCAATCTGGGTTTTACAGTGAGACATTGTTTTGTTTTTCAAACTATGTAAAGACTTAAAACTGAAAAATATGATATAGCGACTGCCATGTATTGTGATCCTATTGTGCAATAGGCCTTGTGACAGCTACTTAAGGATTTTTCATTCTTCTTATGTAGAATTTAATTCATTTTATAGATGAAGATCCCAGAGCAATAGATAAGTGAAATATATACCTGAGAACCTGTGGTGGTCTAAGCCAAACCTAAGTTTGCCAGCAGTGTGACTCAGGATAGAGACGGACGTAGAATAAAGGAGAGAGCCTGTATGGGGAGCACACGCATGCTCTCACACCATGCAGACAAGACGGTCCACATAGTCTTCTGCTTATGCTGCTGCGGCCCCAAGACTGAAAGGAAGAACAGCTTCTCTTCTGACTCCAAGGCCACTCCCTCCTCTTCTCTCACAATAGTGAGTTCCAGTTCTCTCAATTTAGTGACTGATTGAGTCATTCAGAGGGGTTGGGAGTTTCTCTTGTTTGGCTCGAACGCGGTAGATGACCTGACACAGTACAACATTACCCCGTAGCTCATTACCCAGAAAGCTGCCTGAGAGGCTGGTCTAAACTCATGATGCCATTCCCACCAGAAACTCTACAGTGGATCCTGGTAGGAGCAATACCACGATAAGGTGATAGAACCTGCCGGGATAAAACCTGCCGGGATTTGCCTCCGCTGGGCCCTTCAGTCCTGTCTTTGCTCATAGGTTTTGCTCTCCAGCCTATTGAAAGCCTGCACAGCTGTTTCCTGTTACCTACAGGCTTTGCTGCCCACACTCTGCTTCTTACCCCACCACTTGGCTAGCCCCGTCTACACTCTTTATATTCCAGTTCATTTATCCATGCACTCATGCATCCAGCAAACTCTTGTCCGGTGCTGATCACAAACCATGCTTGTCTCCAGATGAGAAGATACAGCCCTATGTGTAAACAAGGGGTACAGCGAAGAAACCGCTGGGATGGCCACTTCATGGTTAGGGAGAAAGTTTTTTATTACAAATAAGAGAGAGAAGAGTCAGAGACATCTAGGGAAGTCTAGCCATGACTAACTTTCAGGGACAGAGAGAGGAGCAAAGAGAAGAGGAAGGGAGAGAAGGAGGCTGGCAATTTCCAGGGCTAAGGGAGCAGAGAAGATAGCAAAAATGGTGGCAAAGCCTTGCCAGTTATAAGTAGTTATGCTGTGGCAGGAGGAGGGCAAGTTGGCTGGAACAGCCGGGAACTACTATAGGACCTCTGATCTGCTGGCGGCTTGTTTGAGTTAATAGACAACTGGGTGCCCTCTCAGGAGATTGGGGGGCTGTAGGAGAAGATAACAAAGTAATGGTTTTTACTGGCAAGCAGAAACCCACTCTACAAGGTTTCAGAGGAATGCTGAGTATTTCCCGGGTCAGAGTCCAGCCTGAGCTGAGCACAGACTGACTCCCCCCCCCCCCCCCGTGCACTGGGACCTGACCCGATGGCCCTCTGATTTTGTAGCATTCTTTGTATATGTGTGTAATCTACGAGCCCTCAGAGAGCGCTGGGTCCTGTGGAGAAACAAGCTGGGAGCTGAGGTGGCAAGGGCGCTGTCAGGTGACAGCTGGCCCGCTGTCTGCGCAGAGCTGGGGGAGGTGAGGTAGGGAGTCTTGTGGCTCTCTGAGAAAGAGTGTCCCAGGCAGAGGAGGTAGCTAACTAGTTTGGCCAGTTTGGCCAGTTATTACCTTTTCTGGGGCCTCGGTCCGGTCCGCACAGGTGCGCCTTTTCTGTTTTCCTACTTGCTCTTGTGTTACCTCTAAGATAGCACTTACCTTTCAGGGTTTATCTGTGTGCACATGGTCTTCCCACCCTCAGTTCTCAGCTTAAAAGCAGGTGGCTCCTCAACACTGCTGTCTTGGCACTCAGAAATGTTGAATAAATAAAGAGAGACTCATTGGCCTAACTCTTATGGGTTGCTGTTTATTATTTATTTTTATTTATGCAAATTATTTCCAAAATGGGCTTTGGGTGACATGATTTGAAAGAAATTAAATCCTAAACCTATTTTAGTCCCTTCTGTGGCCTCTGAGAAGTGGGACTTCTGGGCACTTTCCAAGAGTTTCTGGAGGTTTCCACTTTCTGTTATCACAGACCTGTTATCCTGGCACGTGGCAGATAGAATATCGCAAAGACCCATGTAAATGAGTTTGCAAGAACGTAATCTCCAGAGGGCTGGAAAAAAGAGCGAACCCAAAGCCACAATAGTTATCTCTTGAGCTACAGTTAGCTGGTCACACATAAAAGTGTGGTTTTTAAGACACTTGTCCCCGCTGCCAAAGCTGCAGGTCCACCCGGGCTACAGCACCTGGAAGTGAGCTCACAACACCAAGAGGCATCCTTTGAGAATCTACACCCTCTGCTGTGTGCGCCCCTCACAGAGTAAACTATGGGTAAGACCTCCTCACACAGATGAGTCAGAAGGTTGTCCTTTCTCCTGGCCTTCAGGAGAGGGAGAGAACTTGCCTTGAGAATTGTTAACCGTGATCTTACTCAAATGGGTTTGGTTTATAGTTATCTAGAACCCCAGGCCAAGAAATCAATGTGTCTGGAGAGCTGATGTGTTGAATGAGGGAACATCTTGTTTGCTTTGGCTGCTGAGGCCATGATGCTGTCTTTGTATGAGAACGTGGACTTTTGAGCACATCACTGTGTCCTCAGCTTTGGACTGTTTGCTGTCCTCGCAGAAGTCATGGAAGGCATGCCGTCCTGCTCCACTCTGTTCCAGCAGGAAGACCAGCATGGGATCACCTACCGGATCCCAGCCCTGCTCTACATCCCTCCCAGCCACACCTTCCTGGCCTTCGCAGAGAAGCGGTCCACAAGCAAAGACGTGGATGCCCTCTACCTGGTGCTCAGGCGAGGGGTGATGGATGGCCCCTCTGTACAGGTGAGTGACTCCTCTTGGATAAGGACCTGGGACTCATCTCTCCTCAGAGCTGAATGCACTTCTAGCTCTGTTCCCCCACCCCACCCCACCCCTGCACCACCTTTGCCAGCAAAAACCTGTATGGGGAACTGAGGGGAAAATAATAAAAAACAATGGCTTTTACTGAGCTATTTTGTGCCAGGATCCACTGAATTTTATCCTGGGCACTGTTGTCAATCATGTTTAGCACACGGGGTAACAGGTCTCAAAGAGTTTGTCATTTACTCTAAGTCATGCACCTGTAACCCAGCAGTAGAAACATACTTCAAACTCAGGCACAAGCTACCGAGGCCTCTGTGGTGTGTCCAGACCCTGCATGGCCTGCCGTTTGTTTCTGTGCCCTGATAGACCCACCCAGGGAAGGGAGCACCATTAGTTCAGCCTTCCTGAGCTCTTCATCTCCTAGTCTGCCCGCGTTTCTACTTCTCACAGCCTGAGGGGCACACTAAGTGGGTGTCTTCTCTGTCACGGTGAAGATGAGACTCTGCTGAGCCCCTGTCCTGCACCTGTGTGACATCGCTGCCCGTTTCCTTCTGAGGAGTTTGTACTGTGAGGGCTTTCCAGCCCCTGTTTGTACGGTACATCATCAGAGCTTCTCTGTGGCTTACCAGGTCAGACTTTGCAGAGGCCGAGCCCTGAGGCTGACAGAGCCCAGAGTTCTAGGTGTCTCATTTGCTCTAGGACAGGCAGAGATCAAACACCTTCACCTTCATGGACCACCCCCAACCCACCCTGGTAAACTTTTTTGGCTGGTGTTGGAGATACAAATGCATATAATTTGGGTATTATCCAAAAGGCCCATTGTCTAAAAGGGGAGACAGTTACCAACAATATGCATACTGTCATATAGCTGCTGTAACTTCTTAGAAGAGTGAGTTTCAAGGAAGCCCCCAAGGGAGGTGACATTGGAGTTGGGTATTGGAGATTGATTTGGAAGTCCAGATGCAGCAAAGAAGAACATTCTTGAGAGAGCACACCTTTTTTACAATATCTAACATCATCTTTTTTCAGATGTAACTTCACCTTGTAATAGCTGCAAATTTTGAGATTATTTGGGCATTCAAGATCCTGTCCATTTCAATGTCATATATTGCTTGCAAAAAGAACTGGTGCTTTTAATGAGCCTTGTGTCTTCCTATTAGTAACCCACTCCTACTATCTTCTTCTTCCCCTTGATTAGTGGGGACCCCTGCAGCCACTGATGGAAGCCACATTACCTGGGCATCGGACCATGAACCCCTGCCCTGTGTGGGAGCGGAATACCGGCCGTGTGTACCTGTTTTTCATCTGTGTGCGGGACCATGTCACTGAGCTTCGGCAGATTAGGTCAGGCAGGAATGCTGCCCGTCTCTGCTTCATTTGCAGTCAGGACGCTGGGTGCTCGTGGGGTGAAGTGAAGGACTTGACCGAGGAGGTCATTGGCTCAGAGGTGAAGCACTGGGCCACGTTCGCCGTGGGCCCCGGTCACGGCATCCAGCTGCAGTCCGGGAGGTTGATCATCCCCGCTTATGCCTACTATTTCTCACGCCGGTTCCTCTGCTTTCCGTGTTCGGTCAAAGCCCATTCCCTGATGTTCTACAGTGATGACTTAGGAGTCACCTGGCACCATGGCAATCTCATTGGGCCCCAGGTGACATCGGAGTGCCAAGTGGCGGAAGTGGCTGGGAGGACTGGTAGCTTTGTGCTTTACTGCAATGCCCGGACACCAAACAGATTCCGAGCAGAATCCTTTAGCACTGATTATGGTGACTGCTTTCAGAAAGCAACCCTGAACCCACAACTCTATGAGCCCGGCCGTGGCTGCCAAGGCAGTGTAGTGAGTTTCCAGCCCTTGAAGATGCTGCACTTGCAAGACCCAAGTGGTAAAGATGCGCCCGATACTCAGAAGCGCCCTCTGCTGGACAGTTTTCTGGAGCGGGAGGAAGGCGCTGCAACACCATCAAGAACGTGGCTCTTGTACTCACATCCAACTAGCAAGAAACGGAGAATTAACCTGGGTGTCTACTACAACCAGAACCCCTTGGAGGGGACCACGTGGTCCCGCCCCTGGATCTTGCACCGTGGGCCCTGTGGCTACTCTGATCTGGCTGTTGTGGAAAAACAGGGCTTATTTGCATGTTTGTTTGAGTGTGGGCAGAAGCATGAGTGTGAGCAGATTGCCTTCTGTCGGTTTTCAGATCAGGAGGTCCTGAGCTGTGAAGACTGTAACAGCCCTAGCAGGACTGATCTAGACTGATGCGGGAGGACCCAATTTTCCACAGAAGGCAATGGCAGCTACAGCCAGGATAACAGAGGTCTCTGATGTCTACAGGAAATTAAAAAACTAATATTTTGCTGCTTCCATTTTTTTTTTCACTTTTCCATTCCCAATGAGCCTAGAGAAAACCGTGCCTTATCATACACAGCAATAAGACTATGGAACTGGGAGTTTGGAGACCACGATGTTGTTTGGGTTCTGCTGCTGGCTTGCTTTAGGACTGTGGATGATGTATCCCCCCGAACTCTCTGGACATCAGGTCTCCATTGTAAAATGAGAAGGTCGGTTTGTGACTTCTTGTCCTCCCATTGAAAGGGGAGACCGAGCGCTACTTCTTGTCCCGCAAACCCTGGAGTCTGATCGGGAATGGAAGCCAGAGACTTATCTTCTCAAATGGCTCACTGCTCACTTGAGTATGAGGTGACCATAGGTGCTTTGACTAGAAGATGTGCCTCGTTCTATTTTTAGTAAGGAAAATGCCCTTATCCTCCTAATCATACCCTAGCTCTTCAAGTTCTCTATCCTGGAAGAACTGAGATAGCAGAACCATGAAGTCGGCTGCTTTCCCCGGCATTGCTGCTATGGTCAACCCCTCCCCCCGCTTCCTCATCCAGAAAACATTTCCCAGGGAGAAATGAGAAATCCCTGCCAGCTGCCCTTGATAATGGTGCTGATTGCTTTTGATGCCATTAAAGATGAATTTGAGGAGGGCTGAAAGATGGCTCCGTGGTTAAGAGCACTGGCTGCTGTTCTAGAGGACCCGGGTTCCATTCCCAGCACCCACATGGCAGCTCACAACCATCTATAACTCCATTTGCAGAGGATCTAATCCCCTCTGGCCCCTCCAGGCACTTCATGCACATGGTCCACACACACACACACACACACACACACACAGGCGAACAAAACTCCCATACACAGTTCTCGTGTTCCTTGGCTCAAACAGCTTTTGGCTCTCCATTGTTTGGTTACAGGGCAGCCTGGTGTGCAGACCTTTGTGGGTTGAAAGTAACAAATGCATACAGACTTTCCTTCGGTCTTATGTGAAGCCCACTGACAGGGAAGCCCACCCTCCAGGTGGGAAGGAAGAGCAGCCAGGGCCTAAGGGTGACTGGGGTAGATGACAGTCCTGGCAATTGGGGAAAGAAGGAGGGTGGGAAGAGAAGAGCCCCCCTGAGAGGTAGGACCTCACTGTAGAACCCAGCTTTGTTCTCACTGTACTGCCTTAGGGTAGACACAGTGGCTGAACTCCGTGGCTAGGGCTAAAGGATGAAAAACAGCTTTGGGATTTATGTGGAAATGTCCAAGAAGGGAGTCAAGGAAGGGGCTTGGTTGCCTGCCCATGTGAATGTCACTTCTCTCGTTACCCTTCCTGACCCCTTGCTTTGGGCTTGTATCTACTTAGTGACTAGCTGTAAATCCTTTAACCGGGAAAAGGCCCATTGTGATCTTTTCAGAAAACGTAAGAAAAGAGGATCAGGGACTCAGGAAGTCTGAGATGAAGACTAAAGAGAGATAGAGTGGGTGACAGCAACTGGGAAGAGCAGGAACAGAAGATGGAAGACCCTGCACCTTCAGGAAGAGAGGCGGGTGTGAGGTCCCATCTTGTGGGGTGGTGTAGTGGGCAGTGCTGTGGGAGAATCATGTTGAAGCTGTTGTCCTGAAGCTGGCAGGAGGGGAGAGAGACCTGTGGAGAAGGTCCAACCCGAACCATTTAGCAGTCTTAGCTTGTTCGTGGTTCAGCTAAGCAACAAAAACAACTGTGGGCCCTCCAGCCCTGCTAGTCACCCAAAGTCTTCAGGGCCCTGGGATGTATCTCATGCTGTGGTAACAATTGCTGAAGCCACTTCAGCTGTCTTTAGGTTGAAAGAGTAGAAAAGACAGGGTGGGTAGTCACACTGCCAAGGGAAATAAAGCAGAAAGGAGGCCCGTGGTCTAGGTGTGAAGAGAAGCCCACACAGGCTCTGATCTTTTGTAGCATTCCAGTCTGCTCCTGAGGTCTCTAGAATGGATCTGTACAGCACAGTAAACCACCACTGGAGTTCCAGAGAATAGGCCTCCCATCCACCCAACCTCCTGGCCCATGTTCCTTCATAGTCACCTCAGGTTCATGCTGTTTGGTGCTGCATTAGGACCTGCATCTCTCGGTCATGAGTCTCTCCTCAAAGTGCCTGAGGATGTCACAGAGCTTCACAGTGAACCCTAGAACCCACAGAGGTCAACCTGAGGCTGAAGGGTTAATGGTCTCCATCTGGCCCTATCGGGCCATGTTATCCCTCTGAACAGCTGAAGTCACATTCTGAGCCTCCCGTTGGTCCTTCCATGGGCTGCCAGGTGACACTATCTGTTGTGTCCTCTAGATGTCTGCTAGGAGGGGCAGAGGAACCCTATGTCTGCTAGGAGGGGCGGAGGAACCCTTTTTCCTTTTTAACCCGGAATCATAATAACTTGTCTATAATATAGTTTTCCTGTCACATTCTGAATTCCCTGAAAGTAAGAGCTGTCTAATCCCTGTCTGTCCTCTGTCCCCAGCAAAAGGTCTGAGATGGTAGACAGCAAGAAAGATAGGCTGAACGAATGGATGAGTCAGAGATCCTTGACCACCCCTCTCCAGGTCCCCCCACGTTCAAACACAGCTGAGCCGTCACTGAAATGAATGCCGTGTGCACGCCAGGTCCATTACAGTGCTTCCTGGAGCTGGGCTTTTATCTAGGTCGAGCCTGGTCTTGTCTTGTGAGATTTCCCAAGCCTAAAGCGAAGCTGTGGTGTGTGGGGTTCTCATTTCCCTGATATTTCCCTTTTGTCCATGATTGGACTTCCCATGTCTGTCACTCCTCCAGGATTCCAAGGGAGATGTTAAGCTCAAGCTTCAAGTGTGTCTCGTTGGCTCTGTGATGCCAGCAGCAGACAAAACACTTTGTAGAGCAATGTACCATAAGCATCACCATCACTTAGAACAGTGGCTCTCAGACTGTGGGTTAGGACCCCGTGGGGTCACATGACCCTTTCACAGAGGTTTCCCAAGACCATCAGAAACACAGAATTTAATGGCAGCAAAATTACAGCTATGAAGTAGCAATGAAAATAATTTTGTGATTGGTCACTGTATTAAAGGGTGTCAGCATTGGGGAGGTTGAGAACCACTGACTTAGAACCGATAAAGATGCTTAAAGGTCTTTGTTCCAGTAATTAGTGATCTTTGTTGCTAAGGAAATGAAATGATTATCATCTTAATATCTATTAATAGTTCATATTCCACATTTTTTCAAAAAGTAAATCTGAGGTAATTTTTTTCATGAGAACTTTTAACTTTAAAACTCTTCTGTATTATCATTCTTTTTTTGGTTTTTGGTTTTTCTAGACAGGGTTTCTCTGTGTAGCAGTCCTGGCTGTCCTGGATCTTGCTTTGTAGACCAGGCTGTCCCAGAGCTCACAGAGATCCACCTGCCTCTGCCTCCCGAGTGCTGGGATTAAAGGCGTGCGCCACCACCAGCTGGTTATACACTGTTGTTTAGCCAGTGGGAAGGAAATGGCCAGGGATGCTTGTGACACTGCTGGGCTTGACCAACGGTTCCAGCCTGACTCCTAACATTCTCTCAGTGACTGTGTGTGCTTTCTGGAATTCACTTTTGGAAAGGCTTCAAGTAAGCCTAGCAATTTTCATAATATTGAAACTCTCCCAAGGACAAAAGTATCATCCAGAGAATACTAACTTACCTCTTCAACAGTTTCATAATAATTGTTTACATAATCATTTAAGGCAAGAAATCTGACCTATTTTATGTTTGCATTTCTGTTAGGATGCTCCACGTTTTGCCTGTGGGCTTGAGGGGAATACTCAAACCTACAAGCCTTGGTGGTTCAATTTATTTAACTCATCTACTAGTTTATTAAGACTCATTAAACAACGAATAGCAAATTTGATCCTGATCCTTTGAAAGTTCCAAGCGCTGTAGGTAGTATTTGAAGTATGGTTAATTCGATTATTAGCCATTGTTCTAACAAAGTGGGGCACAAAAACCCAACAGCCTGGGCACATGCTTAACTCACCACCTCAAGGCAGCAAGAGGGCCACGGGGTAGATCAGATAGCCAGGGAGTCCTCAGAGGGCTTAGCGGTGTGGAGAGAAGTGCGGAGGGCGCCTTTATCCTGCCCTTGGTCTCCACCGCCCTCAGCATGGGCAGCATTTGGTGGCTGAAGGCAGACAAGGCGGTGATGAAGAAGGGAAGAAGACAGGCCCCCGGAGGAAGGCGCTTCGAGGTGGAATGCGGTCAGCGCCTGGGAGAGACTGCTGCAATCTCCGCAGCAGAGCAAGCCACACTTGTATTGCAGTTCCTCCCAGCAAAGTGTTTACTCTCGGGATCCCAGGATGGTAGAATTGTTTCCCAACCTCCCGAGAACCTGCTTTCCAAGACCCTAAAGATGGGTTTTGTTATCAGCAACCGGAAAGAGAATCAGAAGTGAGAAGATGGATTCCCTCAAGGGAGAAGCATAGACGTGGATGGCAGTGAAGGCTGACGCCGTGCCAGCCACGAAGCCTGGAGGCACCAGGCAGCTCTCAGAGCCAAAACTCGGAGTGAAATCTTGCTTTGTGCAATGCTACCTCTGCCTTTCTTCATGACTGGGTCAGTCTCTGGAGCTGTGTATAGTAGCTACGTCTGAGCCTCTGTATGCAATTTGGGTGGTTCTGCTCATGTTATTCTGAACACACACACACACACACACACACACACACACACACACTGCATTATTGCTTCAGCCTGCAGAGACTACAGAAAACAAGCCTCCTCAGGCCCTTACAAAGTCCCGACACCCAAACTGCTGTCACCTGGATCTCTTACTTCTCAGTCTCAAGACCCGTGACCCACAAATTGCTGTATTGCACAAACTCTTCAGTCCAGGGTGCTGTAATGAAACCACAGGAGGCTGAATGAAGGGAGAGTCTAAGTGACGCTTTCCAGCCTCGGAGCACACACAGGTCATCTCTGGAGAGTTATTTAAAAACAATTTCCAACCCGTCATCCCCATCATGCCTTCCTCTGGAGAACGGAATTTAGGTCTGGGGTAAATCCCTTCTGTTAGGGACCCCAGACTTGGATTCTTTGGGGACAAGTCATTGAGAAATTGCTCTTCCTCCTATACTGTATGCCTGGTTAGAAAACTTTGTTGAAAATGAAGGCCTGGAGTTGGTTTATAGACAGGTATGGACTTTGAGGGAAGGGGATTAAGTCTCTTAGTTTTCCTTCTGTTCCTCTTGTATAGCATGGAACTGATGAATATTTGTTGAATGAGTGAATGAGTGAATTAATGAATGGCCTCCAGTTTTAATCATTTAATCATTTAATCAGAGCCCACAAAATTGTGGATCCAAAGGTGGATCTTAGATAAGGTGAGCCATCCCGGCTCTTCTCTACCCTCCTTGACTTGGGACTTCATAGCATCGAAGTGACCCCAAAGAGGATATCTGGTAGATGAAGTAAAGTGAACCTCAGAGAGGTGCCACTAGCCAGACCCCAAACCGGAGCTGAGGGACGACTTTGCCATTCCAGGTCCATGCCGTGCTCTGTTGTGGTTTGGAGGCTGTGGTGGTTGGAGTGAGAATGACCCTCATAGCTGCAGATGTTTGATGCTTGGTCCCCAGTTGGTGGAACTGTTGGAGAAGGATTGGATGATGCGGCTTTGTAGGAGGTTTGTCACTGGGGACATTTCCTGGGCAAAGCCTGTGCCATTCCCAGTTAGATCTATCTGCCTCTTATTTCTGGATCAACACGTAAGCTCTCAGCTACTGCCATGCTCCTGGACACGATGGTCATGGACTTACCCCTACCCTCTGAAACTGTAAGTCCCAAATAAATGTTCTTCTAAAGCTACTTTGTTAGGGTCTCTCATCACAGCAATAGGCAGTTAACCGAGATAAGAGTGGTTCCAGAAGCCCAGCCCTCTAGTCTTGCATCTGCTATGTTGTTAGTATTAAGGAATGTGAGCACATTTAACCGGGGACCTGTGATTGATCAGCAAGGCTTCCAGATGCTGGTGTGGAAGTAGGAATCAGAGAGACTCTGAAAGCCAGAGCCTGTGTGTTCACAGCCTTCCATCTATCCTGTGAAGATTCTCCTTTGGAGGATACTGCACTGTCCTTACATCTCTGGAGAAGGACATTGTGGGTAGGGGTCCATCAATACTCTCAAGGCAGAGGAGCATCCCAGCGCTTTAGGAATCTCCAGTGGGAGGGCACTGGTCTTGAACTAACCCAGACCCAGGTTCGAGGCAGGCCTCACAGACATCGCTGATCTCAATGGGTTTTGATGGGGATCCAGGCTGCAGGCGTGGATGTTACTGTTGAGAGAGCTGAGGTCAATCCTGCCAGCTGGGGATAGATGGCTCAAGATTCAGCTCAGGTGGCTGGCTTTGCTCGGGAGAACTACTGCTGTCTTAGGGTTTCTATTGCTGTGATGAAACACCAAGACCAAAGTAGCCTGGGGAGGAAATGGTTTATTTGGCTTACATTTCCATATGTAATTCACAATTGAAGGGAGTCAGGACAGGAACTCAAACAGGGCAGGAACCTGGAGGCAGGAGCTGATGCAGAGGCCATGGAGGGGTGCAGCTTACTGGCTTGCTCCTCATACCTTGTTTGGCCTGCAAACACAAACACACACACACACACACACGCTATTGGGTGTCTTTCCCAATAGCTCTTCACCTTATTTTTTGGATATAATTTTTCCCTGAACCTGGAGTTTGCTGATTGTCTAGATTGACTGGACAGTGAGCTCCAGGGATCCGCCCACATCTGTCTCCCCAGCTCTGAGATCACAGGCACACGCAGTTCTGCTCACTCCCTGTTTAAGCATTCTGGGGAATTGAACTTTGGTCTTCAGGTCTTTGTGATTGTTGGGCAAGCACTTTACCAACCAGGCTATCTCTCCATCTCTCGAAGGAAAGGTTCTTAAGTCTGAATTATAGTTCTTGTTTTTCTCTCTTCCCTGTGTCTCCACTCTCCTTTGGTTTTTAGAACGTGAGCAATGTATTGAACTCTAGACCCGCCCTTCCTCCTCGGGAAGGGGGCATGGCATTCAGGTTAGAGAGACATGATGAGCTTATTCTTCACTTGCTGTTCGGGTCCGACTCTTGTCTCTGGCAGGGATAGGTGTCTTTGGGTCTGTCCATGAGCATGAGGCCACAAGAGGCCTCTTTTTTGTGTCTGAGAGAATTGTAGTGACCCACTGAGGAGATCTAACTTGGGCCAAGGAGAAAGCCGGAGGTGAAGGCTGTGGGCTTCATGTGTCTTAGCAGGACGGCCCCATCAATCTCCACACTCCCCACCCCCGCACTGCTGTGATCTTTCCAATCCATTCTTTGTGCCAGCCAATGGGACAGGTTTTTTTTTCACATTTTTATTTATTTGCTATCGTTTACGTGATGCATATGTGTGGGTGTGTGCACCACAGCCCCTGTGCAGAGGTCAGAGGAAAGGAAGAAGAATGAGCCTCTCCTTCCTCTCCCATGACCTTTCTAGGCTCAAGCTCGGGCCAGCAGGCTTGCATCACCTTTACCTAATGTGCCCTCACAGGCACAGCACAAAGGCTTTGTTTTGGCGATCAGGGACCAGTGTCTACCCCACCTCTCCCGATAGTTCTATATCTGTAGGCAGATGTTCCCAAATAGGCCTGTGCTTCTGCCTCTCTGTGGCTCTTTCTGCTGGAACTGCCTCTTCCCCTCTTTCCTCCCAGGATCTAACTGAGTAGATGTCCCATCTACTGGGATCCCTGCCCCATTCCTGGGTCAGGATAGGCACCCCTTCTTGCCTCTCAGGTCCCTGGTCACATAGCATGACCACCGTGTGTAACGGTCTATTGCTGTATTTGGGTTCTTTTCTAGGCTGAGCTCCCCAGCAGCAGGGGCCAGAGACCAGGTTATGTCCACCATGGGGCTTATTGGATGCATTTGACTGTGTGAGAATGATGGGAGGGTAGGCAGTTGCCGGTCAGTGGTAGTCCTATCCCCTAGTCTTCAATAGTCACATTGACCTGGACTGAACATTGGTCTCTTGCCAAAAGAGACTAGTTATTATTTTGTTTCCAGAAATTAGAACACGTTATTGCCACGACTATTTTGAACTGGCAAGTTGAAAGTCCGCCATCTGAAGCATCTGTAAGACACCCGGCACCCTCGCCCCGGCATAATTTTGTCCGAGGCACTACCAATGTTAACCATAAGGTGGCAATCTTTCCCTAACTCCCTGAATTCTGCAGCAATCCCAATTTTGAAGCATGCTGTCTATCATTGGTGACAGAACAGCAGTCCTTGCTCTTTCAGAGTTGTCCTGAGGCATCATTTGTTAGCTTTATCGTCTCCAGGGTGAAAACAGCGCACGCGCATGCGCGAACACACACCACACGCACGCACGCACACACGGAATCTGCCTCTGGTTTCGTCTAAGATAGTTGGTTTTGTTGACCTAGGGTTAGCTGGGAGTTGGTAGACTGGTTTCCCCGCACGGTTTCCACTTCTTCATCCATCCATCGTCAATGCATTTAGAGGCAGGCAGCTGGGTTTTCCTCCTCCTCTGCCAGATACCCAAGACTCAGCCTTTTATAGGCAGTCTGTCCTACCTCATCTGTGGCTGTCAGGCTGCACATTGTAGCCTATGAATTCTGTTATGGGAGCTGTGGAAACTGCTGTGATCTTCCTCCATTCCTGCCTACAGGCGGATGAATCCGGAGGGAGCCCTCTGCCCTCTTCCTGGAATTCCTTAGCTAGTTCCCTTCTGATGGCTGATCATGACCCCTTCAGTGGATGCCTGCCTGTAGACGTATCTAATAGAACACGGTCCCAGTCTCTCTACTGTCCAGTGACAGCCCTGGGATGGGCCTGAAAACTCTCTGGTTCAGCCAACTTTCTTCATGGGAAGAGGTGAGGTTTCCCCATTCTGGCAGGCACAGCCAGCCTGCGCAAAGATCAGGGGAGTACTTCCAGCCCTCCCCCGCGGCATACACACAGCCCTCCACACAAGGCCTCCACGGACATCATTTTCCATCAAGCCGAGTGTGTGTGTGTGTGTGTGTTCTCTCCTTCAAGCCTCTCCTCACAGAGGTGGGCTTAGGGCCTCCTGTCCCTAGCTGGTGCCCTTCGCTGCAAATCCAGAAGTCTGAGACCTCAAGGGAAATCCTACTGGGTAGATGTCATGACAACGGCTTTGCTTGACTATGACAGAGTTTATGTCAAAGAGAAAGGATCGGGGTTCCCTGAGGGAGACACTGCGATCAGAGCCCCTTGTTGCCGGTACCAAGCAGGGGGTCTGCCTAGTAAAGGCCCTGCGGTGCTCCCACACCCTGTGCCTCTGGAGGGTCCAGATTCCCCTCCACTGGAACTGGGACAGGGTGGAGAACAGAACAGATGTTTATGAAGCAAGCACCGTGTGGCTGTTATTTCAGGGCTTCTCACCCTTCTCTCATTCACACGCTGCTTCCATATTAGCTAAATCTGTGGATTATTTTTAATATTTCCCTTAACATACTTTATGTAAACATCTGATTTCATGGTCTCCTGGCAGTGAAACTCGCAGACTTGTTATTAACTTTTTCCTAACATACATTATGATGAATGAATAACTTTTAAAAAATAATAAAGAATGCTGGCAAGGACCCTTGTTACTGCCGGTGAGGAGTGTATCATGCTTGGGTGAGTTATTCACAGACCCCTGTCAAGTCACCAACACCATTTTTATTTCACACGAAATTGAAGCCCAGAAAGGTGAAGTGACTTGGCCAAGGTCACACCGAGAATTCTGATCTTGGCCCACAGCCTCGGGAAAGGGGGAGCTGGTGCTGGGGGAAATGGGAGGAAGCTAGTGACAAGAAGGAGCGGGGTGGCTGCCAGTGAGACCTGCCAGAAGGCTGGGAAGGAGGAGGAGGGTTGGGGGACAGGGACTCCATGTCAGAAAAGCAAATGACCTGAGTCCCAATGTCCTATGCACGGTAATGGCCATGAAAATAGCTGCAGCTTTGCCTGCGCTTGTGTGAGCAAGATTTATTGTGCCAGCAGCTCCGGTAATTGGATGATGAAAGCCATTGCAGCTGGGCCTGCAGGCTCGAGCTTCGTTTTCAGGGAGACGGGTGGGTGGAGTGGGGAGTGGCCTGGAGTTCACCCAGCTGTGGAGAGGCCTCCACCCTGGAAAGAGCAAGTGGTCAGGCCCCAGAGACGTAGGGGACCCTCCCCCTTTCAGTGGGGATCCCAAGAAGGAGATGGCAGACTCTGCTATGGTACCGCACAGGAGAGCTGGAGGGAGCTCGTCTTCTGACTGGGAAGATGCAGTAGCAGGAGGTGTCAGGAGGAAGGGCCTGTGGCCAGAGGAGAAATCCTCGATTGGAACCTAATGCCTTTGAGACCCTAGGTCTCATGCTTCAAGCCTCAGCTTCCCCAGATACACCCTGAAGATCATATGCAGACCTAGCCAGGAGGTAGTGAGGCTCCAAGGAAATTATATGATCCCATTTAGATCTGGAAGCTATGCCTGTGAGCCCTGAGTCCTTAGATCCCTAGCTGATGCTCAGCTACTGTGGGTGCCGTCTGTAAGAAAGCCAAGTCTCCCTGAAAGGTGAGGAAAGCCAGGGGACACGTAGACCAGAAGGTCCAGCAAAAAGCCCTAAAGGAGGAAACCGGGGGTAACAAATCAATCTTGAGACTATGAATCTCCTCTCGAGGCTAGGGCCTCTGTCTGGCGCTGAATCTGCTCCCACCTGGAGGGACCCTCAGCTGCAATGGGGACCGAATGAGCTGGGGATATGGAGATGAGGCAGAGCTAAGGGAGCAGAAGAGGGGTCTTTTGGATCCCAGGTCTGCCTCTGCCACTTAGCCAGCTTGCTGAGTGGCTTTTTACAAGCGATTTTCCCTCCTAAACCTTTGTTTTCTCCTCTGAAAAATGAGCACAGGTTTTCTTGAATTGCGAAGAACAGAAAATCACCTGAGGTCTTCTAGACAAATGGAGTTGGGCATGGCCCAGCTATGTGATGGAGTATGGACTAAGTTCTGGGGGACCAAGCATCTGGCCCTGTTGCTCTACCACATGCAACATGAACTCTATACAGCCCGTCTTTTATTTTATTTTATTTTATTTCATTGAGACAGAGTTTTATGTAGCCTAGAATGGCCTTGAACTCACAATGTAGCCAAGGATGATTTTGAACTTCTGACCTTTCTGCCTCCACCTCCTGAGTTCTGGGGTTCAGGCCTATGGCTTTATACACGCTAGGAAAACACTCTACTGACTCAGCTGAATCTCAGCCCTGTAGCCGGCTCTTGACAGGAAGCTTTCCCCAGATAGACAAATGGAAATGTAGCATACTGTGGCATGAAGTCAGGTCTGACTCAAAATCCTTGGCTCCAGACCAAAGCCGAGGGTGGGAGCTGCAGGCTGCGCCACGTCTCCCCTTCCCTCCAGCTGTGTAAGGTAAATTAATCGCTAACTGACTGACCAGGGACACCAGCTTCATCAAGCCCTTTCTGTGCACCAGGCATTGCCCAGCTCCATCATCTTAACAGCTCTACAGAGTGGACGTCTCTATTTGGCAAACCCTTACCTTACATTAAGTAACTTGATCAAAGTCAGATGCCCTGGAGGGGCCAATTCGCAGCCAGACTGCCTGGTTGCTGACCCTGAGTGCCTTACCTCTGTGACATAGTACAACGATCAGGCAGGAGCGCCTTCCCCACCTCAAGGCCCAAGCACACTTCTGCCTTCTCCCTCCAGGTACTGTTTTTTTCTCTATCTGCTGCTTAGCATTTGGCTACAGATCTGATTACAGATTTCTCATCTCACGGGACCTCAGTCACATGTTACTCTATAGTCACTAAATCCACTCTCTTTCCTCACCATGGTAGCTCAATTTCTTGAGATTTCCCTCTGTCTATACTTTCTTCCTGCTCTTTAAACTGACCTTCATTTTCCATGTCCCCATCATCTCAATTTCCCTAAGCTTATGGAGTTTGGGTCCCTGAGTCTTCACAAGGAAAATGATTCCTTTCAATGGCCTAAAAATGTTGTCAATCAAGCATGGAATGGGCTTTTTTTATGACTGCAGAATAGCACAGCCTCAGTGGTTTTACGGGCTCTTTCATCCAGAGGAACAGTGGCAAAGAGAAACTGTGAGTCATGATTTAACCCAACTGGTGATGACTGTGACCCTCCCTGGAGCCTTCTCTGTCCAGCTGGAGTTTTACTTTTCTGCTCACATACACCTGAGGGTTACACAGCCACAATGTCATTCCTGGATAAGGACAGTAACCAAAAACGTCTGTCAGGACAACGGACAGCACCCTCCCGTTTCACTTGGTACTGCACAGTGCTAACTCTCTGCTTGGATAACATTTCAGCAAGGGTGGTTGTGACTTTGTTCTCGTTAAATACAGTTATTTTTAAATAGCATCAAAACAAGACTCCTTTTCTCTTTGGTTTATTTGTTATATCTTTCTAGCAATCTTCACACATTTCTTATTTTTTCTCTTCTCTTACTGATTTTTTTTTTTTTTTTGAGACAGGGTCTCACTATGTAGTTTTGGTTGGCAAACCAGAATAGCTTCAAATGTACAGAGATCTGCTTGCCCCGAGCACTGGGATG
The DNA here is from genome assembly GCF_000317375.1 of Microtus ochrogaster. Lineage (NCBI taxonomy): Eukaryota > Metazoa > Chordata > Mammalia > Rodentia > Cricetidae > Microtus > Microtus ochrogaster. The sequence continues at coordinate 693,563 of NC_022023.1, forward strand.
AAAGGTGTGTGTCATCACACCTGGCTTGGCTCTTGACCTCCTAATCTCAGACCATCCAGAGTTTGTGGAAAGGGTCGGAGAGGAGTCACTGACAACAGCTGGGCCAGAGATTCCCCATGTCTAGTGCACAGAGATAATTCAAAGTCCATGAGGAGGGTGTTAGAGACCCTCCCAACTCTTGGGTGACACTATGAGCACGAAGACCACTCTGACAAGATCAAAGGGACACTGAGTGCCTGCCTCACCCTGCTTGCTGGTCCCCACAGACTTTTGCTTTCACCCACCTGGCCACTCAACTCCGTTCCTCATTGGCTGACTTCATATAGCTCCCCTCCGAGTCTTTAGACCATCGTCTTCATCCTCTGAGGGTTGGAGAGCTCCAAGGTCCCAGCCTTGATCTTCCATCCATTGTATTTGCTTCCTCTAGTGATCTCATCTGCTCGTACATCTGCCACTGTCATTGACCAACAATTTCCAACGGTCTTATGTTCCTATGGCCAAGATCATACTAGGTGTCTTCACCGAGCTTTCTGATTTTCCTACGCTCTCTGTCCATCCACCACCCACCACTCCACACTCTCAGCAGCCTGCCTACCATCCTTCCCTCCTCTGCCTTTTGCTTTCCACACCCAAACAGTCACAAAAACCAGGTGGGGTGTGCACATTCTCCGGTTACTAAAACATTGCTTTTCTTTCCGGGAAGCAGAGTCCAGTGGAAACGCCTGAGCTGGACAGGTGTGGGCATTAGGGTGAGATGGGTTTGCTGATGTCTTCCTTCTATTACTTACTGTGTAACGTTGGGCAGATCTTGGTTTCCTTCTTTACCAAACGGGGGGTAGTAATCTACTTGAAGAATTGTTGAGTTAGAAACTGATATTAATATCTAGTACTGTCCTCATTCCAGTGAGCATTTGATGACATCATTCATTAGGTTGATAATAATAATAGTATTTCTTTTTTTTAAAGACTTGGTTTTTTTTTTTAATACTTTTAACTCTGTGTGTGTGTGTGTGTGTGTGTGTGTGTTTGCATGTGAAATGCAGATGCCCACAGAGGCCAGAGGAGGGCGTCAGTTTCACCTGGAGGTAGATTTACAGGCAGTTGTGACTTGGGTCCTGGGAACAGAACTCAGGTCTTTGCAGGAACATTACACACTTCTAATAGTTAAGCCATCTCTCCAGCCCCTGTAAGTCCTCTCTCTCTCTCTCTCTCTCTCTCTCTCTCTCTCTCTCTCTCTGTCTCCATCACATCAGCTGCCTCATTGGAGTTTCTACCCCCCCTCTGGTCCTCCTGCCAAACTAGCTTTCCAGGTAGTCAGAGAGACGGTTCTATAATGCAGAGCTGGTGGGATATGATTTGCTTAAAAATCTACCCCCGCCCCCTTCTGTTGGCCCCATATCCAGCCATACTTTCGGCTCTCCAAGAACATTTACGTGGGGTTCTCCCACTGGCTGTGTAGGCGAGCCGATCTCTCTGTAGCTGCCTTGCTGTTCACTCTTCCTCATCCCTGTGTTCTACCTGGCAAATCTAAACCCTCCACATCCAGTATCAATGTCTGCGCCCAAACACGGTGTAAACTGCGGCACCAAGAGGGCTGGCGCAGGTCTTTTGTTTTATGGGGCCCCCACCTTCCGGGTCAGGGTGTTGGTCTAGCATCTTGAAGTGGGTCAGCAGCAAGGTCAAAGCTGGGCCTCAGGTTACCTGAACTGGACCCTTGCACAACAGCTACACACACGCAGGGTTGGTGCGTGAAGGTGGAGAAGCTCCTCGGGGTGAGGGCAGCCTGAGGGTATCACACATTCCATCTTGGTGCCGCACTGGTAAGTGGGAAGAGGATCAAATTATCCACTGTGTCTTCCCACCCGACACAGACTAGAAATAAAAAATGAACGAAACAAAATCCAATCTTCTCAGCGCGGAGGCTTCTGAGGGTGGAGGCGGGGCTGGCGGCCCAAGCAGCCGCTCACCGCGCAGCACATCTCATATTTATTGCCTCATAATTGAAGGCAGCCTGGAGATGTCCCGGCATTGGTCTCTGACAAGACAGATGGGGGCACGAGGATGCTGAAGGAAGGAGCCGGGATGCAGACTTTCTCTGGGGAGTGCAGATAGAGGACGGGCAGCGTACCCGGCTGCCGCACAGACCTCTGGGAGCTCACCCACCCTCAAGGTCTTATTTACCCCTCCCTTGTGACAACTTTGGACCAGACGTTCTCTTCTTTGTCATGACAGCAGCTTTCTATATTTCTTAACCAGGGTGTAGGAGAACAGCTCTGGAATTGAGGGAAATCTGAGGTTCTAATGTTCTGTGAGGCTTTAGGTGAGTCTGGTTACCTCTCAGGGCTTTGCGCTTTTGCATTGCAGGGAAGAAAGGGCACCTCCCTCTTCTACATGAAGACCAGGAGGGTTGGGTTGTCCTAGAAGCAACTAGGTTGTGCATTTTAGCAACAGCACTGGGAAAAGCTCTTGGGAGAAGGCAAAGACACGCAGCCCAAAGAACAAGGACCTGCCGTGGCTCCCGGTTGCTATGGAAATGGTCCAAATTGCCAGGCTTGTCATCCAGAGCTTTCTGAAACCTGCAGTTTGTGTCCGCTCATTGTTAGGTGGGGAATGGTTCCGGGCCGGGAGTCAAGTTCTGGACCCCATCCCCCAGTCAAGCTCCTTGGCTCTTTTTGCTTTTAGACAGGGTCTCACTGTGAACCCTGGCTGACCTGGAACTTCCTACAAAGACCAGGCTAGCCCTTATCTCAGAGATTCACCAGCCTCTGCCTCCTGAGGGCTGGGATTAAAGTGTGCCACCATACCAGGCCCTTAGCATGCTTCTTAAAGCCTTTCATATCTGATTCTGTGTTGTCTTTTCTCCTGTCCCTGTGTTGGCCTCACAGACCCCACGAAGTGGCCCGTATGGGGATGTTTTACTTGTGTGGAGTTATTAGTTTCCTAGTCATGGCTTCCTAAGTAGAATAGGGTCAACACGGAGGCTTGCACAGCCAGCCTTCTCAGCAAGCCTCCGTGAACACCGCCTCTGCAGCATGTCTGTTGGCGATGTTCGAAGCCCCCTCTGTTCATTTCACCAATCTTTACAGAGCACTGTGGGCCAGGCTCAGCTCCAGTCCTGGAGGTTCAAAGATATTGCCCACATTTTCCTTTTGTTTCATTTCCTGGTGGGTTTTGTAGTTTCATTTAAACATTTAATTACTTTATAGGCCTTGAATTCAGTTTGGGAGATGGTAAGATGTGATTGCCTTACCGTACATTTATCATTTAGGTCAAAATTTTCCAGTGATTTTACATTTCACAGGTCCCATAAGATTTTAGAAGGGAAGAAAGATTCTGTAGCCAATAGTTAAGAACCTTCTTCTTTTTTTTTAGAGCTTTACATTGGTGTGTGTGTGTGTGCTGTGGGGTGGTGGCGGTGGGTTGTGCACCCAAGTTCAGATGTGTGCAGAGGCCGGTGGCATTGGATTCCCTTGGACTTAGAGTTGCAGATTGTTGTGAGCTGCCCCACATGGGTGCTGGGAGTCAAACTTAGGTCCCTTGCAAGAGTAATACATGCTCCTAACTGCTGCTGATCCATCTTTCTAGCCCCTTAAGAACCTTTATCTTTTTTTTTTCTTAACAGATGGGCAGCATCCGTTAACACAGTGAGGGCTCCGAGGATTCCTGCACTCAGGGAAACCAGATGCCTTGTTTTGTAATTTTATTAATATTTGACTCTAGGCACCATTTTTAAAGGAACAGCTGCTGGCTGCATGACATTGCTCTGAGGAAGCCTCAGGGCAGAAGGAGCCTGAGGCTTTCTCTGCCTCAAGTCCAGCTTCTGTGCTTTGGGGTCTATCTGGAAGCATGCAGCACACATGGCTAACCCTGCACTAGGCCTGTGGTGCAAAGCCCTGGGTCAGGAATCGCAAATATGGATGCCCTGGGTAGGGCAAGGATGGCTGTCATACAGAAACGTTTGCCCTGGGCCTTGAAGAGCGCAGGGTATGAGTTGGCCCTTGTGAGCGCAGGGCGTTCAGGAGTGAGCAGCGGCCCATTCCAGGCCTCAGAGCAGGGAATGAACAGAGATGTCTGTGGGGAAGTCGGACGGGGAGGAAGGTGTGGGCAGAACTCTCCCACAGGGGCCAAGGCAGTACATCCACCGTGCACTAAGCTTGGCGCCTGCCATCATGAAGCAGGGTCTCCTGGGCCTAATTACCAGTCTGCTCAGGCCACTTCTGTGGCTGTCTCTCAAGGCCTCCCTTTCCTCCGGGAGCCTGAAAAGTTCTTTACTTGTCTGGAACAAGTAACTGGGGAGCAGAGAACATGGGGACCCAGATTCCTAGGGACTCATTAGGTCCTGTCAATAAGATCTGTTTCCCTTTTAGGGGCCAATTAAGGCAACAGGGAGCCTGGGAGCTGGGCATCAGGGAGGTAAATATTGGTGTCTTGCTGGAGGCAGGTCCTTCTGTCCTTGGTGGGGCTGAGTCTCTGGAGATGGGAAGACGATCCCCTCAGACATGCAGTTGCCGAGAACATCCAGGATTGTTTCCATCATCTTAGAATCACCCTCGTCTCCATGGTAACTGGTTTGTACCAAGCACCCAGTAGGGGCCAAGGCTGGGCCTCCTCCTGTTACAACCTCACTTTAACAAGCAGCTGTACTGAGCCAGGAGTCCGTGCGGTTATCTGCTTCATCGTCGGAAGCATGAATTTTATTTTCAATATAGTCAATACAATATATATTAATAGCCATTGTCAGAGCACATACACACACACACACACACTTTAAATATGTGTCTTTGTGCTTGCCCAGGGAGGTGTTGGGGTATGTGCACATCCAGAGGAGGGCACTGGATCCCCTGCAGTTGTACTTACAGGGTTGCAAGTCTCGGTGAGAGTCCTGGGAACCCGACTTGGATCCTCTGCAAGATCAGTATGTGCCTTCAATAGCTCAGCCATATCTCAGGTGCCAAGTCATTCTAGAACCTTTTAATCTCCCCCACCAATGACATTCTGCACCCGTCCACAGTCACTTCCCTTCCCCCCCAGCTCCCCTCAGCTCCAGGCAATGGTGCCACGTGTCTTTTGTGTCCTGCTTGAATCACTTACCAGAATGCATTTTGGGTTCCTCCGTGCTGTGCGTTTATCTGTATGAATGTAATATTCCCTTTCAGGTTTTTTTTTTAAAGGCAGTTATATTGAGATATAATCCACACAGCACACAATCCACTCATCGAAAGTATATAATTCAGTGTAGGCTTTTTTATATATTACATTGTTAAAATGTTTTGTTTTTTTTTTTTAAATAGCGTATCATATAGGCCACACCGACCTCCCGTTCAGTAGGCGGCTGAGGGAAAATGGCTTTGACCTAAGCACCTGCCTTTGAAACCTTCCACACCCTGGGGTTGCAGGTGTGTCCCTGCCATCACAGTTGACTTTGTTCATTTTTGAAACTAGATACAACTTTAGCCATTTTAATAAAATTTAAAAGGTGTTTTATTATTATTTATATGTATGTGTGCGGGCCTGTGTGGCTATGTCTGAATGCACGTGGGGGCTCTCAGAGGCCAGAAGAGGGCACTGGATTCCATGCTACAGTCACAGGTGGTGTGAGCTGCCTAGCATGGGTGTTGGGATTCAAACCACAGATCCAGCTCTCTGATCCCTGGTTTATTTATTCTCAAGTATTTGATTCTATGGTATCCACTATGCCTACAGTGTTGTGCAATCATCACTACTGTTTCTAAAAGTATTCTCATCACTACAAAACAAACCCTTTATTAACCATTACATAATAACTCTCCATCGTCTCCCCTCTCCCCGTGCCTATGGTAATTCCTAATCTATAAGCTGTCTCATGAATTTACCTGTTTTAGGAACCTCCTACACACATTTTGGTGGTCTCTTTCATCTATTGTGAATAGCCCTCTCGTAAACATTTGAGACACATGTTCTATTCATGCATGTGTGTGTGTTTATGAAGAAGCACGGACACTTGCGTGTGAGGCAGGCAGAGGACACTCTCTGACGTCATCCCCAGCAATGCCATCCACCGCCTTTGAAACAAGGTTTTTCATTAGCCTGGAGCTTACTTCATAAGCTATACTGGATATCTGAACCCAGGGGTCCTCCTGCTTGGGTCTCCCCAGCGCTGGAATGATAAGCATGTGCCACTGTACCTGACATTTTCTGGGGTCCTCAGAATCAAACTCAAGCCCCTGTGCTTGTGAGACTTTCTCGTCTTCACTGTCTCCCCAGCTCATGCGGTCGCTATTTTGGGTATTTACCCAGGGTGGACTGCTGGGTTGTAGGACGATTTTGGGTTTAACTTACTAAGGAGGTGCCATGTGGTTTCTTGTCATGACGGTGTCTTCTGCACACCCATCAGTGATGCAGGAGGGCTCCAGTTTCTCTGCATCCTCCTCAACACAGGATGTAGCAGCTCAGGTTGCCCTAGAACTCACCATATAGCCTACACTGGTCTTGGACTATCCAACCTCCTTCCTTGACCTTTGGTTACAGAGGTTCTGGTGAGGGTGAAGTGGTGTCTTGTACATTTTCCTAATGATTAATGACATCAGATATCATTCCAGGTGCTTATTGCTGTTGTGTATTTCCTTTGGAGAAGTGTGCATTTGGTTTCCGCACCCGTTTAGAAATTGAGAGTCTGTGTTGTTTAAATTGTAGAAATGTTTTTATGTTCTCAGGACTCTAATACTTCTCTAACTTTGTGTAATGTCATTTTAATTCATTAATTGTGTCCCTGCCTGGGACTGGCTGCTTTCCGCTGCAAGCCGCTGGGGACCCGCAGCAAACCCATCACAGTCAATGCATAGTAACAAAAAAGTAACTGTTTCGTGTGTCAGTCATATACCCCGCAACTTTGCTAGTCTAATAGATTTTTAAAGATATATTATTTACCTTTAAAAATCATTTGTGTGTGGGAATGTACGTGAGTGCATTTACCTGAAAGGGCCAAAAGAAGCCATCGGATTCCATGGAACTGGAGTTACAGGCAGTTATGAGCTGCCTGATATGAGTGCTGTGATCCAGCATTTGACCCCCGAGGCACCTCTCCAGCCCTTTTGTGGGTCTTCAGGACTTGCTCCATAGAGTTTCACGTCATCTGTAAACAGGGTGTCTTGGTGTTCCTTCCTGACTTTCATGCCTTCCCTTTCTGTCATCTGATGAATTCCTTTCACCAGTTGCCCGAGTAGTTTTCTACCGCTGTAATAAGCACCATGAACAAAGCAACTTGCGGAGAAAAAGTTTTATTTCATCTTACAGCATCGCGAAGGAAGTAAGAGCAGGAACTCAGGCTGGGCGGGAACTAAAGAAGAGGCCACGGAGGGGAGCTGCTTGCTGGTTTGTTCCCCACGGCTTGCTCAGCCTGGTTTCTTATAGTACCCAGGCCCATCTGCCCAGGGCAGCACCACCCACAATGGACTGAGCCAGCCCACACCAATCATTAATCAAGAAAACGTCCTGCAGACTTGCTGACAGGCAAGCTGATGGAAGAGGTTTTTTTCAACTGAGGTACCCCAGCCTAGATAACTAGGTTGTATCAAGTCAACAACAACAACCAGGACACTAGGCTTTTGAGGACAGTGTTGAATAGGAACAAAAGGAGGAGGCCTTGCCTTGTTGCCCCTGCTCTTAGGAGGGAGGCTTTCATTCTCCGCCAACGGGATGGCTTACTGTGGGTTCCTTTCGAATGCCTATTTCTATTCCGACGAAGTCCCCGTTCATTCCTAGCTCTCTGCGTGCCTTGTTGCGAAAGGACATTGAAACTGTCAGATGCTTTCATCGTATCAATTAAGGTGATCATGTGATTCCCCCACTCCTATCATTCTGTTAATGTGCTGCCTTGTATAGAGTCTAATGTATTCTGACACTCTTCCAGTCCGGTAAGTTCTGTGTGGTCACAGTATAGTATGACCATTTGAAAATGAATTCCATTGCTAGTGTTTACTGGGAATGTTTGTATCTACATTCACAGAGGGTATTGGTGAGTTGGAGTTAGTTAGTTTTGTTTTGATCTCTTTGTCTGGTTCTGACACGAGGCTGATACTGAATTCACCTAATGACTTAAGCAGTGTTCTTTCCTCTTTTTCCCTTGAGAAAGATGTTTATTATTCTTTACGTGGTAGGCACACTGATCATATCAACTCTTCACTTGCACATTTACAAACCCAATTTATATTTAGAAATATAAATAAACTTAGAAAATGTTATTTTCATCTTGATAGTGCATTGATGTAAAATATGTCACAGTGCTGTCTTATAATCCCTTTGTACTTTGCTTTGGTTTGAGACAGCTTACAGAATGGGGAATAGATATCATTACCAACTATAATCAGACTGTGGATTAATATACAGGATAAATAAAGAACTGCAAAAATTAAACACCAAAAAAGTTGAACCACTCAGTCAATGGATTGACTATGAATTGAATAGATATTTCTCAAAATAAGTAACATAAGTCACTAATAAATACGCCAAGCAGTAATCAATAGCCTTACCCAGCAGGAAAATGCAAAGCAAAGCTGCTTAGAGAAAATCATCTCAGTCAGGAGAGACAACTAAGGACACTTGTTGCTCCTCCAGAGGGGGCAAGTTCGGCACCCACATCAGCTGCCGTAGCCCATGTCTGGGCAGTGATGTCTGCTGCTGGGTCCCATCTGGCTTCTTCATTCTTACTTGGAGGCAGGTGTGTGGATTGAAAATTGCAGGTAAGAATGACAGAAGCACAGAATAAACAGATATATGATAGATTCAGAAGGACCGTCCGTGAATACCGCAGCCTCGAGTTAATTTTTTTTAATAATTTATTTTAACTTTATTTTATGTGCATTGGTGTAAAGGTGTCAGTTTCCAGGGAACTGAAGCTACAGACAGTTGTGAGCTGCCATGTGGGTGCTGGGAATTGAACCCGGGTCCTCTGGAAGAGTAGCCAGTGCTCTTAACTGTTGAGCCATCTCTTCAGCCCCTCGAGTTAATTTTTCATAGCCCTTTTATACCTCAAGCCAAAGGGGAGGACAAAAAGACTTTCCTTATCCTGATACAAGAGACAAACAAGAGTTCAAAACATTGAAGAGCAAAACATCCAGTGGCTACACCTTAGGTCAAACACCCTGTTATCTAGGCAAGACGTGCAGCAGCTTCACCTTAGGCCTGCTGTTTGACCTTGAAGGAAAACAAGCTTGAACTCTCTCTAGCTGTAAGTCCAGACAGAGCAGAGCCACTTCTATGGGCTCTCACATTCAGGAGAGCAGAAGCGTCTGTAACTGCAGATCTAGGGGATCTGATGTCTCTGGACACTGACGGTACCTGTACACACATGCACATACCCATCGACAGATATGCACACCTATACATAATTCAAAGTAATCAAAATAAATCTTAAAATATTAACAACAAATGCTGGTAAGGATGTAGGGAAAGAAGAACCCTTAATTAATGATGGTGGTGGTTAAACTCAAATAGCAGCTATGTCCATCACTGTGGAAGTTCCTAAAAAAGCAGAAACTAGAATGGCTGTGACCCAGTTATGGTTGTTGGGCATGTATGTACTCACAGAACTCTTAGGTCAACACACAGAGATACTTGTGATCTCCGTGATAGCTGCACTATTTACAGTAGCCGGGAACAGAACTGGGTGGATGTCCTCCAGCAGATGAATAGATAGAGAAAAGGGGGTGTTTATACATGGTGGAACTCTATGTAGCTGTAAAAAGAAACAAAGTCACGACATTTTGCAATTGAAAAGTCACTGTGTTAAGTGAAACAAGACAGGCTTAGAGATACCTGGTGTAAGTTTTCTGTCCAGGAGCATCTCTCTCTCTCTCTCTCTCTCTCTCTCTCTCTCTCTCTCTCTCTCTCGTGCATTGTTTGTGCGTGTCTGTGTGTATGTGTGTGTGTTTATATGGGCATTCTTCAGGTCATGAAACTGAAAAAGGGAACAGGAGAAGGCAGAAAGGGATCCTAAGGGTCCATGTGATGAGGAAGCAGAAGTGAGAGAATGGGAATCAGTAAAGGGGAGGAAGAGGGAGCAAATGAGAACAAAACACACACAGGTTTCATCTTTACTTTGCCATCCTAAAAATACAATGAAGATAAATGTGTCTTCCGCTCAAGAACTGTTAACTATTAAATGAAGCTCAAGCGTTAATCAAGGAAGAAAGACCGTGGAAAACATTAATAGATAGGAAACGCTGTCTTTTAATTTCTTGTTTTCATTTTAAGGATATTAACTTTGTATACTTGTACTTGCTGTCCTTTGATCCTGAACGATGTTAGTAGTATCATTAATTTTACTTTGTCAAAGTTTGGAACATTAATTTCTATTCCGTGGCTATAATTCCCAGAGTGCTTCAGTCTTGGTTCTATATTTAAATGCTACTCATCATTGTCACTTTTATCTCCGAGTCTTAATTCCAGCCATTCTTTATTTCGAGTCATCTACCAGCTGCCTGCATTTCTTTACATAACAGGCTTTCAGAGTGGAGCCCACAGGTGCTGTGGTCCCCACTTCCTGTGCATCTGGAAAGATCCGCCTGTTGTGGTTAGGCTTGAATGGACACTGCTCATGATGTCGTGACATTGGTGTGCAAAGTGCTTTCGGTTTCTGTTTGAAACTTGCTCACATCATCAAGGTGTGCACAGGTGACCATCTCCTGCTCACGTCATCGAGGGGTGCACAGGTGACCATCTCCTGCTCAC
>NC_022023.1:704449-726046 GCF_000317375.1 Microtus ochrogaster
GTGCACAGGTGACCATCTCCTGCTCACATCATCAAGGGGTGCACAGGTGACCATCTCCTGCTCACGTCATCGAGGGGTGCACAGGTAACCCAGCTCTTGGTCTCATTTTTTTTCTTGAAATCTGCTGTATCATTTAATGCTGTAGAATTAGCTCCTTATGTCATGGGGCTTTCTTGGTATGTACTTGAAATACTCTTTCTATGGCACTCACTGATGCCTTTACTTCAAAGACATCAAATATCTTTATGATAAAAGTTTTCCTATTACTCATCTTCCCTCCACTTAGGCTCTGAGAAGGATAGTCTCTCTCTCTGTCTCTCCCTCTCTCCTCTCTTTCTGTTCCTCCATATAACACCCAGTGCCTATCACACTACCTCTTTTCCATAATTTTTATTTTAGTACATAATATTCCACTTATCTCTCATCGGTGATATTAAAAGTGAACATTTGAATGCAGATAGTCTTAATTTATTGGCATACTCTTGCGTATCTTCATTAATATTTACAAGAGTTGATAAATTTAAATAAAACATGCATTGAAAAATTCTCCATGATTTCATCAGAAAATTGCCATTTATTTTCACATTAGCTGTGGCAAAACATGATAAACCTAAAATTTTAATTTCTTAATCACTTTTTGAAAGGATTTATTTATTATGTATACAGTGTGCTGTGTTCTGCCTGCATGTGTGCCCAAATACCAGAAGAGGGCACCAGATCCCATTACAAATGATTCTGAGCCATATGCAGTTGCTGGGAATTGAACTCAGGACCTCTGGAAGAGTAGCAAGTGCCCTTAACATCTGAGCCACCTCTCCAGCCCCTTAGTCGCTTTTTAAACATACAATTAGTTCAGTGGCAGTAAACATGTTTCATTGTCATGATAGGCAGATCATTACCTGACCACAGAATTTTTATGTCAGGTTTTTTATGTTTGTTTGGTTGGTTTTTTTTGTTTGTTTTTTTGTTTTTCGAGACAGGGTTTCTCTGTGGTTTTTGGAGCCTGTCCTGGAACTAGCTCTGTAGACCAGGCTGGTCTCGAACTCACAGAGATCCGCCTGCCTCTGCCTCCCGAGTGCTGGGATTAAAGGCGTGCGCCACCACCGCCCGGCTTCTTATGTCAGTTTTTTGGTATTTATTGTTTGTTTGTTTTACACCCCAACTGCAGTTTTGCCCCCTCCCCTTTCCAGCCCCTCTTCCCTTCCCTGCTCCACTCCTCCTCCTCTGTTTCTCTTCAGAAAGGGGCAGGCCTCATGGATAACAGCCAGCCAAGGCGTACCAGTTTGCAGACTACACTATTTCTCATCTCACAGTTTTAGCCCTTGGCCAGGGAGCGGTGTGGTATGGAGATAAACTCCTGAAATCCCAGCACTCAGGAGGTTGAGGCAGGAGTATTCTGAGGCCAGTTTTGCTGTATAGTAAGATTCTATATTAAAAACAACAAAGAATCCCATATCAAAAACGAAAATACTTTAGTTTTTTTTCTGACTTTGACTGAGCTCCAGGAACTGTGATGACTTCTATTTGGTCTTCATTTTTCTTCTGGCATTGCTGAGTGATCCTGCACAGACAGCCAGTCGGAGCAGACTGGAAAGCAAGTAGTCCAAGGGATGCTACTGCAGAGATATAGTCTCGTCTGTTCAGAAGGCACAAGACCATCAAGGAGCAACAGAAGGAGGAATTCATGTCTTCAGGATCCAAGGACCAGACGTGAAGAGAGAGGATTAAGATGGTGGCTGTGAATGAGGTGATGGTGGTAGCTGCGACCATGGACCAGATAGCCTACTACGGGTACCTAGATGGAATTGTAGCTCTGAACTCCTGAGCCTCCATATTATTCTCTGTCCATACTCCCCCAGTCTACCTTTCCTCTTCCCAAGCTTTTCTTCTCCCGTTGCTCGGCCCTTACAGTCTTTTCTTGTCCTTGTGCTCTGCACAAGCATCCCTTGGACTACTTGCTTTCCAGTCTGCTCCGACGGGCTGTCTGTACGATTCAGAGAGCCTCAGAAGAGTTCCCTTATTCTTCACTGGGGGAGCTGCTTGGAGCTGCTGAGCAGCTTGTCAGGGGAGATAGGAACAAATAGATAATTTCCCTGCATCCTACTCCTAAAGATGGTGTGAGAAGGGGTGGGTCCTGGGTAAAGAAGAGGAAGAGGGCACCAAGGAGTCTTGAAATCACATTGATTGTTCAGCATGGTCTACAGGGCACTCAGTCTGACTGTCCCCTCTCCAGAGATAAAGACACGGGGTGTCAGAAGGATATTCCAGTGCTCAGCTCTGAATGTGAAGGAAGGCTTGCTTGCTTCCTCTCAACTAGGTATCTCCTCTCTTACACTGATCAGGAACCCCAGCTTAGGGAATGGTACTGCCCGCAGTAGGCCGGGAACTTCTAGATCAATAAAAGTCAGGAAAATCCCATATAGACAGGCCCACAGGCCAACCTGAGCTAGATAGTTCTTCATTCAGACTCTCCTCCCAGGTGACTCTAGTTTGGGTCAAGTTGACAGTAAAACCTAACCAGGACATACCCTGGTACTTCCTTATGCTACTTGGGTCTGATAGCCATCTCTCCAGAAAGAGCATGAATTAAACACTTCCTGGAAGGAAAAATTCCCCAAACCAGAAATTACCCGACAACCTACGGAAAAGGTAACATAAAACAATAGCTATAAATTTTTCAAGTGCTCATTATTTTGTTTGAAGCATATGTCTTCATAATCATACCAACGAATATTATTTATTTGTATTCTACATGTAAGAAAGACTTGAGACTCCTGTAGAGAAGAACGTAAAATGGGGCAAAACATTGCAAAAAATAATTTAGAGGGAAGAAGAGCAGCGGCTGTTTTTAGGATCTTGGGAAAGAAAGGTGCCAAAGTTGAGAAACAGGCTCGAGTTCCTGTCAGCCAAGGCGACAAAGAGTCTGGTGAAGAATGAAGCATGCCATTCACCGGCGGAAGGAAGGTCAGTAAGTTAACCTTCGGATTAAACATTTTCTTCCACAGGGAGAAAGTTCCAGGGTGGTGCTGGGTGATATTATGGGCACTGGCATTCAAAGCACCGTTCTGCAGAGTAATAGCAAAAGCCAATGGACGCTTGGAACTCACTATTTGCCTATTTGTGTTAGAGTGCAAATCCCCGGGCCTCACTCAGCATCCGTTAGATCAAAACACACAGGTGGGAGGCCAGCATCCTGTGTTTAACCAGCCATCAGCATGACTTCCCTGGACACTGGAGTTTGCACACCATGGGTGGTAGGGCCTGGGGAATGAAGGGAAGCTTGGTATTGAGCGTCACCACCAATCACCCCCGGGAGTCCTTGAGCCTTGAGAAGAAAGTTGGTCTCTGACTTATTCTTGAGTACAAATCTGCCATCCGATCTTCCTGTGATGACGAGGGAGGAGCACTAAGGAGCAGGGATGGCGTGGAATGAGGTGAACCTCAGCTAGGGGGCTTGGCTGTAGCTGAGGATTTTCTTTCATTTCCTCCAAGTCTCTCAGGTGTAAATAGTCTCTAACCTTGAGCCTATGCAATGTAAAACCTGATGAGATGATTGGGTGTAGGGGTGTGTGTGTGTGTGTGTGTGTGTGTGTGTGTGTGGTGTGAAGCACCAGATGAAGAGATTCCTTAAATTGTTCTATGATTAAATAAAACTCAGGAGTCAAATATTGGGGTAAAAAGCCTGATAAATTCAAAGAGCGATGAAGGAATGATGAGCTGAACGATGAGATGACCTGATCAAAAAAGTCTGTGACTCTCTTTCCAAAGCCCTCCCTATTCCTTCCTGTGTCTCTCTATCCTAATCTGGGCCCACCAAAACCTCAATAGATAATTCTGGCCTGCTGAATGTTGACTCTGCCCTCTGATGCAAGGTTTATTGGCAGTCTCAGAAGTGTCAAAGTGTGATCAAAATATCCCACAACCGGGTGTATGTGGGCAGGCGTGGATATAAATGCCTAACGACACATTATTATTATTATTACATGTATGTGTATGCAAGTGTGAGTACATGCATGCCGAAGGATGTGGAAATCAAAGGACTTTTAGGAGCCAGGTCTTTACTTCCACTATGGGTTCTGGGGATGGGATTCAGGTCCTCAATCTCATTAGCTCTTGAGTGACACCTCAGAGACATAGGAAGACATAGAAATGAAAAAAAAAAAGCAGGCCCAGTTCCTATCTTCATATGAATTTTCTAATGAGGAATTTATGGAGGCGTTAGCAAGGTCACCATCATTCATTGCAGTAGGGCATGGTTTGGAAGCATGATACTAGCTAGAAACGATTTTTTTTCTTTACAGCATTAAGTAGAAAAGATACTTTTAAAGGCTTTAAACACAAATAAAGATAAGCAAATCGCTAAGTCAGCTTTGAAATACATGATAAGCTCAAAGGACCATCCTTGTATCCAATAGGAAAATCCCACACACTTGAGAGCTGTAAGGGAATAATTTGGTCTTCAGACAACAACAGACAATTGATAATAAAACAAAGTAGGTGATCCAGAACAAGCTTGGTAGTGAGAATTTTATAGAACTACAAAGGACAGATTTTTTTTTTACAAAAGATTTATTTTTACTCTTAATGAATATCTGTTTATATCTGTGTGTATGCCATGTGTATGCATTATCCACAGAGTCTAGAAGAAATCAGATTCCCTTAAACTGGAGTGAGGTGGGTGCTGGGAACTGGGCTTGGGTCTCTCTCAAAGAGTAGCAAGCACTCTTACCCAGTGAGCTATTTCTCTAGCTCCCAGGACAGACTGTTTTGTTTTGTTTTTGAGACAGGGTCTCTCTATGTAGCCCTGGTGGTCCTGGAACTCACTACATAGACCAAGCTAGCTTTGAACTCACAGAGATACACCTGCCTCTCCTTCCTAAATGCTTCCTAAGTAGGATTCAAGGTGTCCATCACCTTGTCTGGCTCCAGGAAAGACTTCTTAAAAAGATGAATTTGAGAACAAAAATAATGACTTTCAATATGGAAAGAAAGATTCCTGCCGGGCGCTGGTGGCGCACGCCTTTAATCCCAGCATTCGGGAGGCAGAGGCAGGCTGATCTCTGTGAGTTTGAGACTAGCCTGGTCTACTAGAGCTAGTACCAGGACAGGCTCCAAAACCACAGAGAAACCCTGTCTTGAAAAACAAAAACAAACAAAAAAAAAAAGATTCCTTTCTTATTCCTTAAATGAGAGAAACTCCACGATATAAACACTCATGATGTAAGTGTACGAACTGAAATGATGCTCACGAGAGTTGGGGATCCCTTTGTGATACTGATGGCTGAACACACTGAAAATACATGGGTCGTGAATGTGATAAATTCAACTCCATCAAATCCAGGATTTCTCCTTCATGGAGGACAAATCGCAGAGTGGGCTGGCAGGTGGGATAGCTGAGATCTGTAACAAACAGTCATCAGTGCCCTAACAAGATAAAGAAGAGGAAATATAAAGAGAAGGGCTAAGTATCCTAATACGCAGTCCTGCAGAGATTTGCCAGCTGCTGAGAATAAATATAGAGATGTCCAAATCCATTAGTAAGCAGAGAGATGCAAATCAACAGATCCGGGTCACGCTTTGGCTTGGTGAGGATGGCAAATCTTCATCCCAGGGAGATTGCTCGCTATGGAAACATGAGCATCTGAGTTGGATCTCCACACCCACCTAAAAAGCTGGGAGCTGTGTAAAGCACCCCTGTAATCCTAGCACAAGAGAGACAGAGATAAGCATCTCCCCAGAGCTTGCTCTTCCAGCTAGGGTAGCCAATCAGTGAGCACCATATTCAGTGAGAGACACTGCCTTGTGAAATAAGGTGGAGAGGTGATTGAAGAAAACACCCTTTGTTAACATCTGGCCTCCACATGCACCTAGACACATGTTTGTGCATACATGAACACACCCATGAACATCTACACATATCCTTACATACGGGGGGGGGAGACAGGGAGAGAGGAAGGGAGGAAGGGAGGGAGGGAGGGAGGGAGGGAGAGAAAGAGAAGGGAAATGTATGTGAGAGAGAAAGGAAGTGTGTGTGTGTCCTCCCATCCTGTGATGGTCTTTACTCTCTTGATAGCATCCTTTAGCATAAAAGAAAGTTGAAAACCTTTTTTTTTAAAAAAATGTGAAATACAAAGAGGCTATGACAATTAGCAGTTGTGGCTGTAGGGGGAAAAGTATTGTTGCTGCCTTTGTGGTTGCTGTTGCATCTCTCCTTGCGATAAATATTTAAGAGAAGCCCCAAGGAGACAGTAAGTGGAGGTAAAGCTATCTGGAACTCCGTTATCACACCAATCCACTTTCCATGTGAACATCTCTTTGTCTTGTCTAGAAGGAGGTTTGGAGATGAAAATATGTCTGGGCACAGCGCAGGCAAAAGCTTTCACTAAAAACTGACACTGGTCTCCAAAGAGGCATTCTGAACACAGATTTCCAAGACAGAATACAAGCTAACAAGGGGTAATTTAGAATTGTTTGCTGGTTGGTAATGGAGCAGAGAGAGGGAAACTTGCTTTCTACATCCTTAGGTTAAATTCTAACCGTTTTTGGACTTCAGGGGCTAAACTCCAAATTAACCTGTCCCTTTTGACCTTGAAGATTGTGGTCCCACTGAAGTCTAGACACCAGTGCCACACAGCGAAGACCAGGCCTGCTGCCGAGTGATAGGTTCGGAGGGAAGGATGTGAGTCCCAATGCCTGCTTTCCAGTGTTAGTAAACAAGAACACTGAGTTTTCACTTCCTTGGCTCGGCTCCAAGAGGTTGTTTGTTGCCATTAACTCTACCACAGTGGTCCTCAACCTTCCTAATGCTACGATCCCTTAATATTACAGATCCTCATGTTGTGGGGAGCCCCCAACCATAAAATTACTCTCGTTACTACTTTATAACTCTTATTTTACTATTGTGATGAATTGCAATGTAACTATATTTTGAGACAGAAGTTTGCTCAAGGGGTCGTGAACCACAGGTTGAGAACCACTGGAGTCTGACAGGCTCTGGGCTACTGTAGAGTCCCAGGACTAAATATATTCTCTGCTGAGTTAAAGCATTATTTGAGCTCTGCCTTGTTAGTTTTGTTCTTGTGATAAAATACCATGCCCAAAAGCAGCGGTGTGGAGGGAAGGGTTTATTTGGCTCACAGTTTACAGTCCTTCATCAAGGGAAGCTAAGACAGGGACTCAAACAAGAAACCTGGCAGGAACTGAGCAGAGGTCATGGGGGAGTGATGATTGCTGGCTCGCTTCTCCTGCCCTGCTGAGCCATGTTTACAGCCTAGGCCCCCCTGCCCAGGGATAGCATTACTCACAGAGGGCTGGGTTCTCTCACACCAATCAGCAATCAAGGAAATGTCTACACCAGTTTAATGGAGACAGTTCCTCCATTGAGAGGTCCTCATCACAGGTGTGTTGGGGTTGTGTCAGGCTGTGATGAGCCCCCATCTACTGAGTCTTCCCTGATGGAAAACTGGTAGAGATGTGATGAGCAGAAACTCCAGATACTGGAACTAGACTGTGTAAAGCCAGAAAAGAGACACTCTAGCACCTAGGTCCCCCACCCCTTACCACCCAAAGACTTTGTGCACTTCCGTTTGGTCCTTGGATGAACAGAACTACAGATATTTAGAATGAAACTTCCAGGGGTTGGAGAGATGACTCAGTGTTTAAGAACACTGGCTGTTCTTCCACGGGGTCTGGGTTCAATTCTCAGCACCTGCATGGCAGCTCACAGTGGTCTGTAGCTCCAGTTCCAGGGAATCTGGTACCTTCAGAGACATAGATGAAGGCAAAACACCAATGCACATTAACAAAATAAATAAGAAAAAAAGGAAGGAAGGAAGGAAAGAAAAGAAAAAGGAAAAAAAAAGAAAGAAAGGAAGGAAGAAAAGCCTCTTAAGGCAGAAGGGCATACAGGCTGAATTGGCCTCTAAATGCAGAGAGAAATAACCAGGACTTTATTTCGGGAAAGAATGCTAGCTGTGGAAATCATGGACTGGGGGCTGTGCTCCACTCCTGTGACTCCCCGAGGGTCTAACAAGCAAGTGTCCATGGTACTGGCATTACAATACTGGAGGAGAAAGTACTGCTTGGTCAGCTAAGATAGCCCGATATTTCCATTGTTCCCTTCACAGGTGTTTTTCAAGTGCTTAGCTCTGCAAAGAGGGCGAGAGTGAGTCACGGCCACGTGTCAGAAACACTGGGGATTTTCAGAAAATTTGAGAGTAGATTCAAGGGAAAAGAATGATTTACTTGGCAATCGAATACTGAAGTCTCTGAAACAACATTGTTTTAATTCATGGGACTGTTAACCCCCACCCTCCGAAGTTATAGTCACGGTCTTGTAAAGCCTAAGAGAGACAACTTAAAAATAGAACAAGAATCCTGTCCATTTAGTTATTAGAGTAAAAAAAAATTACAATGGAGGAAACATTTTGAGAATCAGTGTTCTGAGTATTTAGCTGAGTAAATTGTCCCCATTTTCCTCTCTATTATTGTTGCTGTTTAAGAGAGAAAGTTTGTTGCATGGAGTCGCTTGTTCGTGCCCTTAGGTGTAAATTCAGGGTTTTCTAACATTCTTCAGATCCTGGTGATGTGCCATTTTAGTGATGGCTGCCTTGACGTCCTTGTTCCTCAGGGTGTAGATGAGAGGATTGAGAACAGGGGTGAGGATAGCATACACCACATTGCCCATGATGTGGAAGTCCTGGGGCAGGTCAGCCCTGTAGGCCACATAGGCTATGGCAATGGAGGAGTAGTAGGTGCCTACCACCAGGAGATGGGAGCTGCAGGTGGAGAAGGCTTTGGAACGCCCTTCCCTGGAATTGATACGAAGCACGGAGGCCAGGATGCGGGCATAGGAGAGAAGCACCAGGAGGAGAGGGAGGAAGGACACCACCATGGCGATGCAGAAGCCCATGAGAGTCTGGGGGTTGGTGTCTGAGCAGGAGGCCTGGACAAGAGCCAGGTGGTCGCAGAAGCAGTGGTAGATGTAGGTGATGCTGTCAAATGCCATCTGGGAGGTCTGTACCACTGCTGGGATGGGCAGGAGGAGGGCGGTGATCCAGGCACTGGCTGCCAGGGCAGCATTTGTCTGTGGGGTCATGTGGACAGGGTAGTGCAGAGGGCGGCAGATAGCCACATAGCGGTCATAGGCCATGACCACCAGGATGAAGGCTTCTGAGCAGGAGAAGCTGTGGAACAGGTACATCTGCAGGAAGCAGGAAGGGAAGGTGAGGAAGTGGTCTCCTAACAGGAAGAGGGACAGCATCTTAGGGACCGTGGTTGTGGTGAAAAGAATGTCCAGGGCCGAGAGGTTGACTAGGAAGAAGTACATGGGCTTGTGGAGGCTGGGATCTGTCACCACGGCCACCAGGATCAGGGTGTTCCCCACCAGGATGAGCAGGTAGAAGAGGAGGAAGAGGAAGAAGACGGGGAGGAAGAGGGATTTTTGCAGAGAGGGGATGCCTGTAAGGTAGAAGACGGTCTGAGAGTCCCCTGACCCATTACAGGCTACATTCTCCATGGTGGGTTAAAGCTGGATGCTCAGGAGGGTTCCACGCCCATCTGTGAACAGAAGAACCGAGGTTCTGGGATGAGAATTACATAATGGTCATTGTCTAATCAGAGATAACCAATCCATTTACTGTCAGTTCTAGAGGAAGTACAACCAGGTTCTGTCTTGTATCAGAGTTCTCAACCTATAGCAGGGCTCCGTCTTTCCTAAAGTCAAGAAGGACTGAAGCACTTGCAATATAAACATCCTAGAAAAAAAATACAATGTAAGAACCACAACAGTACCCTGTAAAATAAAACACTATGTGTCATTCACGCAGTAGAGGTAGATTCATTGATGGGGATAGGACTGAAAGACATGAAGCAAGCAACAACATGATTAAGTAATTGCACTTGTGTGTAAACTTGGCTTGTCTTTTCCATGTCCTATGCAATCCTTCTGGGAATATCAGCTCTCTTCAGTCAATTAACTCATTTGCCTTTTCTTGGAGGTTTGTCTCGAGCGTTTGATTTTGGTTTTTGGTACCTCTGTGGGCCTGCAGTGTGGAAGGTGTCTCTGAACACACTGCCTTCCCAATGTAACCATTAGCCCACTACTGACTTCCTTCTTGTTTCCTTGGCCTTGCTACCTCCTTCTAAGATGAGACATCTGTCCCCTGAAGTCATGTCAGGGCTTCTGACGATGACTTCCTGTTAATTCTGCAACAAGACAGAATCCATGACAGTCTCTCTGCAGGCGCATTGACTGCTGCTCCCGAGAGAATGCAGCAGCCCAGGAGGTGCCCTAGTGGATCACTGTCCGCCCATCACCCAACAGGCCTCCCTTGATCTCTGCTCAGAAGGTGTCACGGCATCCTGGGATGGATAGGGGGCGATTTATGCCGTACTTGAGATAGGCTTGCAGTATGGTTCCCACAGAAAAGAACTCACAGAAGAATCAAAAGTGAGTGTTTCAACCCACAGACATAAGGATTTAAGCTAACGGGAAAGACCGATTTATTCTCAGCCTGAAGACTTGTCCCCTGGACGTCAGAGGCAAGTGTCTGCTGACACCGGTAATGTTGTGTCTTCAATCTCAATGCTCCCATAACTTCGGCATTCCCATTTTCTAACAAAACATTTCTTGTGAACAAACCATTATGTAATATCGAGTTCTTTTGCAGTCACCCAGCTCTCCATAGACCCAAGACTTTGTACAAGAGGATGGGGGCTTTCCCAGGCATCACACTAGCTGCAACGCTAGGAGGATTGTGCTGGGTCTCTTGTTCCTGGAGCATAGCTCTCCCCTCTCCGTCTTTCCTGAGGAACCCAGACATTAGTCTCCAAGCCAAAAAATATTTGGGCAGAGGTTTCTACTTCCCCCCTCTTTTTTTTCCTCAGTTGAGGAAATCTGAAAAGACTAAATTTCAAATATTTCCCTGAGGCTCTGTATGAGAGAACTTAAACTGGTGTCTGGCAATCAAATATCTCCTTGGCAATATGTCCTTTCCTTGACAAAGAGTGAGCCAGCTTTGTTCCAGATTGAGACACTTTGAAGCAGACCTCGACATGCCAATAGTTTGAGTAGTGGGATGGCTTCACACCCTAAGGGACACCAACGGTCCTACCTGAATGTTGATGCTCTTTGTCAATCACGAGCTGTCGTCCTCCCAGGATTAGACTGCGCTGGGGGTGGAGCGGATGAGAGCCTAGCTTCCCCTGCATCTCCTTCCTCTGTCTACTCTTTGCTGACACAGACGAGAATGCTGAGCTCCTGGTGGAGTGGTTGCCTGTAGATTTTGACCCCTGTGTGGCACTGGATTATCTAATAGGCAGTCCAGACCTTGGCCACCATCAAAGCAAGGGCACCGAAGTGGCTCAGTTTCATAAAGGGTTTGATATTTGTCGGCAACCAGTTCTTCGTAGAAAATGCCAACATATCCTTAGACCTTTCTATGTTGGAGTTGTTTTATCCTGAATGGTAGGCCATGTCTAAGTAATGCCATCCTGTGCTTAGGACCAAAAGGCTCAGCCTCAGGGGATCTTCTAGAACCAACGCTACCGCTGGTAGGGAGAAGACAGGTGTGTGAGTCACCTGAATGCCCAGCCTGCCCTTGATGTTTGGCATCTCCCATCACAGAGCCCTTCCTGCTGGTTATGCTTCTTACAAATGAGGAAACTGGCTGACAAGCTGTTATAATGCAGTGGCCCTCAACCCCCCCCCCCGATGCTGCGACCCTTTAATACAGTTCCTCGTATTGTGGTGACCCCCAGCCATGAAATGATTTTGTTTGCTTCTTCATAGCTGTAATTTTACTGCTGCTGTGAATTGTGGTGTAGATGTCTGATATGCAGGACATCTGATATGAGACCCACAGGTTGAGAGCCACTGGTGGGGAGGGTAAAAGTTCTTGCTGCACAAGCCTGATAACCTGAGTTTGATCCCCAGAACCCACAGTGGAAGCCAAGAACCAAGTCCCAAAAGTTGACCTCTCTTATGCTGGGCGCAGGTGCACATGAACTCATAAGCACATCTCTCACGCATCACCCACACCCACACATACACACATACACACTGCTAAGTCAAATAAAAATAGGAACGTATAAACAGAAAAGGAAATCAAGTAATTAATATGAAGAGAAAGATAGGCTCTCATCCAAGGTCACAGGGTGAGGAGCAAGAACACAGGGTTCTCCTGGAGCCAGCGTACCTGAAAGGTCTAAGCCCTACCTGTCAATCAAGAATTTGGGTGCTGAACCAGCCCTTACACTTTCTTGCTGTCACCTTTGTCATTGTTGATATCATCTATGCTGTGAAGGCTTTGATGGACAGATCTCTGAAGGATTGACAGTTTTGTGAACTACCTTCTGAGTATCCCCTGCATGTTGGCAGAGTGGAGGATGAAAAGACACGTGTCACATGATCCATGCTCTAAGGGAGAAAGCAACTTCATCACAATGCCAGAATCTATCTGCCTTCTCTGTGCCACACCCCTGCAGTGGACAAGTATGTAGTCTTGGGAGATAGGACAAGATCCAAAAGCCCCCCCCCCCAGCTCTTCAGTGAGCCTCTTCCTTTGCTCCCTGTCTCCCTGCCTGTGACCTTGTAAGTTTTTCTTTATGTAGACAGTGCTCACAAAGGCTGGACCTTATAAGAACTCAGTTTGCTGGTGTTGCAATGGCTCCTGCGTTCATCAGCCTTATCTTTCTGTGGGAAGACCCAGGCCCAGATGGTTTGAATTCCACTCTGGGCACACCTCCATGCCCTCACCTAGCAATGTATCTAACCCAAGGTCTGAGAGTTACTGTGTGTCCAGTCATGTTTACATCCAACCCAACAGGTCTATAATCCAAGAACCTCTGTCCTTCTCTTCACCTTAGCATTCTCTGTCTCTGTCTGATTCCTCCATCCCCAGAAACATTCACCTGTTGGGTCTGTGTCACACTGCTGTCTTCAGTGGTCCTCCACACCAGGCTGACTGGGTTGAGCTGTGTGGCGCATTAAACCATTAGCCGTCTCCTTTCAACCAGGTCTCTTGGGTCTTCTTCTTTAAGACATATCTCCCCTAATTCCTCTCCAGCATCCTCGGGGATCTTTTCCTGGTGTCTCCTAAGCGTGCATATGATGGAGGTAGGATTTATCCCTAGACTTTGTTGCTAATGAGAAGATCATCATTAACAGCACTCAAGGGACCAGAATTTTACATTAATGATGTAACCTTTGTTCTTGTTATCCCATCTCATCCTCACAACAGAGACAGGAGGTACAGCAGAATGCAATAGGAAGTTCAGAAGGGCAGTGAGGCGTAGGGAATGATAGAGCTTACATCTTTTAACAGCCGTGGCTGGAGGCGGTTAGTTTTCTGACTCAGAGATCTGTATTCTGCCAAGGGCCTAGACTGCTATAGCAGAATTGCATATTGCTGGAGGAAGACCTGGGGTATTAAATATTAAAGAACTTCCCGTCTTGGTTTTTTGGCTTTCTGCTAACTTTTACTGTTGCTCACAGGAATCCTGATATGCCTTCCTGCGACGCCCCTGTACCAGGAATATTTCTTGCTCTCACCACAAAGTCACGGCTGCTTTTCCTGTTTATGATCAAATATGTGAGCAGTGCCCTTCATTGCTTGTTCAACCAATGGCATAAGGATCTCCAGAATTTCAGGTGGCAATTTCAGCTCCCAGGCCAGTGAATCACTCATTCCTGGTAGATGTATTCTATTCTAAAGAACAGGAAAGATCAGCCAGCAGAACCCAAAGTTGAGGAAAGGAATCAGATGTTTTGGAACCAGGTTCTCGGGGTGAGTGAGAGGAGATGCCCCTGCTTCCTTCTTTGGTTCCCAGACCCGTGTGCTCTGTCTATATATTCTGGTCAAATATACTCTGGTCATTCAGACTGCCTGGCATAGTGGTGCTGGTTAAAGGTGCACATTTGAACTTGTCAGGTAGCACACTATTTATTTATAGGTATTTATCTGTACCTAAACCAGACCCTCAGTTCAATTCACTCAGGCTACCCTCTTTGGAGTCATGGCAAACACTCTAAGATGTATGATTTCTCTGGGGGCAAGACCGTTTTATTCCTTTTTGCCCCATTGAGCTCCTAAGTCAAAAGCAAAGCCTTATGGGATATTAGCGCAATGAACAAGGTGTCATGGCTTGAATCTGAAATGTCTCCCGAGGAGTCACATGTTGAAGGCATGGCTCCCAGCAGATAGGCTCTGGAGCTGTTTGGACTGTAAGGGCTCTCACTTCGTTAGTGGATTAATCCACTGACGGGTCTTAATTTGATGACCTTGATGGGAGGGTATGGAAATTGGGAGGCAGGACCTAGCGACAGGAAGTAAGTCATTGACGTCCTTGGGGGGCCGATCTTGGTCCTATTCACTCTCCCCTTGCTTCCTTTGTTGCCATACAGTGAACAGTTGTCATGTGTCCCTTCTCTGGTGTTGTGCCTTAGTGTAAGCCCATAGGGATGGTACCAAGCAACCCTGTGCTGAAATCCCAACGCTGTGGGCCACAATCAACCTTCCCTTCTTACCACACACAGAATCCGCCATCTTACCACAGTGACAAAAAAAGTAACTACATTGTGTTTTGCTTTCTTTGCTGTGATAAAACAGCATGACTAAAACCACTGAAGAGTCTGTTCTGGCTTACAGCTCCCCAGGGCTAGGTGTGTATAACAGCAGGGAAGATGTGCAACAGGAGCAGGAAGCCAAGAGCACAGCTCAACCATACATGGGAAACAAAGACAGCAAACAGGAAGTGGGGTGGGGCTAAAAGCCCTCAAAGCCAGCTCCCACCAGACAACGCTTCCTCCACCAAGGTCCCATGTCCTAAAAGTTTCATAACCTCCACAAACATCACCACTAACAGGAGACCAAGGGTTTAAATACATGAGCCTATGGAGGACATTCCTAACTCAAACCACAACACACATAATGCATTTATTAAATGTCTGGAAGGTGACACTGGCAATTGCCTTGTAAGAGGGGCAAATTCATATTCAATAGAATAGATTTCTATTCTGATAAAGTCAAAATCTTGTTCCTGCCCTCCCTTCCTCACCCCTTGACACCTGCAGCAGGTAAAGGAGCTGACCTTCCCCTTTACCAGCTGCAGCACTCGGAAAAGCAGACCCTGCACCCTCACCTCAGCTGGGCAGTACAGTAGAGCCCTGGTGATCAGGCCAGGGTGATCAACAGAGGTCTGGCCCCACCCCTCATCTGCCATAAGGTGGTGTGGGCAAAGGAGAGAGGTGATGAGAATTAGGAGAGCTGTCCCTGCCCCTCATTAGCTACAGCACGTGGGAGTTGGCCCCTGCACCTCACCTGGACAACACAGTGAAGTTGGCCCTGGAGTGTAGGTGTAGGTGAGCCAAGCCTGGGGGTATGAAGGCAGATGAACCAGTCCCACCCCCTGATTTTTCCTGTGTAGTGTAAACTAGCTGGGGCAGTGCCGGAGTGCTCACCCCAGTGGGAGGGTGGGGGACAGCTGGCCGTTTAAGTAACCCTGCCACCCTCCAGACCCAGAACCAGGGCTATGAGTTGATCCACTCCAGCATCCCATCTATAATCTGATGGAGAAAGCGAAGAACTGGTCCTGTTGATTCAGAACTGCAGAATCTCCAGTGAGGACCCAATATAGATAGTGTAGGAGAAACCAGACCAATGTCTACTGCAATGAACACTTGCAAGTAAAGATATATTATACTGTGTGACTCCCACTGCAGCTTCCACGGCAAGATTTTTCTTTTCTTTTATGTTTTTCTTTTTTTCTTTCATTTCAAATCTTATTTTATTTTTTTTGGGGGGGCAGTTTACAAGAGAAGAGGGTAGAGACAAAGGAATGGGAAGATGAACGGGATTGAGATGTGTAAACCACACAGAAAAAATAAAAGGTTATAAAAAACCCAACACCCAGGGCAGGGAACCCTGACTGCCCATTGGACTGGAGGAGAGGGAGGGGGAGAGGAGTGGGGGGAGGGGGAGAAGGGTTGGAGGAGGGGGGGAAGGATGGGAGGAGGGGGAGGGAAATGGGAGGCTGGGAGGAGGTGGAAACTTGTTTTTTTTCCTTTTCTCAATAAAAAAAAATAAAGTCTTTTAAAAAATCATAAAAAAAAAACCCCAACACCATTGTTCCACAATAAGAGATTTGGTGTCATCCATAGCTGGTTTCCTTTCCTTCACAGCAAGGGTTCCGTGCTGGTCCTTGTTGCTGGCATCTTGGGTTCTCAGCAGAAGATGAAGCACACCAGCCTCTATGAAATGGTGCTCAGCCTCTGTTGATGCCATTGTAGCCCCCAGTCCCTTTTCACGCCTCTTTGAAGAAACTGGGGGGTTCACAGACTCTGAATGGCCATGTGACTTTGCTGGCCCTTGCTCTTTTTGGAAGCCTTTTCTACCATGGATATACTTTGGTGAATACTTACATGGCGGCAGACATATTCACAATGGGAGTCCGTTTTAGAGATTTACCACCTTTACTGCTGTCTAGACCTCCTCTTCTCCACGCTCTTAGACTGGCATAGACCCAAAGCTCTTAGGATTGTACTTTCTAGGTGAGATGAATGTGTGTGGAAAGCCAGAGACATGGCTGGAGGTTCTGCCCATTGATAACACTCCTTCAGCTTGTTGGTCTCCTGGAGGGCATTCAGCAGTAGACAAGTCTTGGCCGGTCCTAGGATATTTTAAAGAAATATTTGTTGTTTTAGGCTTGAGCTTTTTTATTACCGAGGGAATTAATTATAAGGAGTAGAGCGTTTCTCATGAGGCCATAGTTAAGGGTTGACGGAAAGAAGTGAATGCCGTGGAATACTGGATTTGAACTTCTGCTCGTGCAAGAAGTTGATCTGTTTAAGCCCAACATGACACCTATTATTTCCACTTGATAATGAGCTATTTTTGCACAGATCCAAATTTACCTTTAGTGTGTTCAAATAATGTTGGGATACTTTTAGACATGTCAAGTTTTTATGTATTATGTGTTCAGTTTAATAACCAGCTCATAAAGAAGAACCAGGGGCCCATATCCATAGTATTCCTCAGGCAGGCATTCATTCTGATCAGGGTCAGGGACTATCACTCAAAACAAGAATAGTAACTGCAGGAAAAATGTGTCATCTCTAAAATCCTAGGGGGCTCTGATTCTTCTATTCATAAGGCATACCATCTCAAGAGAATTAAAGTTTGGGCTATGAGAGTGTAGCTTGTCTGAGATTAAATTTTCATCAAATTTTTTTCAAAAAGGCCTTTAAAAACTGAATATAATGTATAAAACTGGATACAATGTGTAAATCTGGATATACTGTATAAAACTGGATATAATGTGTGATGTATAAAATAGATATACTGTATAAAACTGGATACAATTTATAAAACTGGATACAATGTATAAAACTAGCTATAATGTATGATGTACAATTATTTAAATTCTCTGGAGTGCAGACCATGGCAGGCCTTGAAGAGAGACAGCTAAGGTTGAGTTGACACTAATCCTTTACTTGAGACTGTTTTCCAAGTAGCAAGGTGAAAGACCAATTCTTACCTAGCAATACTTATTCTGGGCTGAAGAGATAAAGGTTGGAGTTTGGATGTTTGAAGTGATTAGAAATTAAGAGACAAATTCCTGGAAATAATATGGCAGAGAAGCACCAAAATTGGGATACAAAGTTCTTTCAGATTGTTGGCCAACTCTTCGAAGTGCCAACACAGGGTATAACTGAAGAACCCAGAAGAATGTAGCAGCTAGAATCCTAAAGAGCTGTATACAGATAAATTTGAACAGCCACATCATGTGTTTGGGGATAGGGGTGGTCAGTGGTTAGAATTCATCTCCTGAGTGGAGGGGATTGCAGTTGAGACTTTGGAAGTTCCAGATTCTAAGAGCAATGGCTAAATCCTAAAAATCATATCAAAACAAATGAATCAGGCTAATCCAAAGCCACATCATTATAAAGACAGTATTACTATTACTCACAGGTAGAATTCAACCCTTCACGATGTAAACATTCAGGGTTTCAGATTCTTAATTCTCAGCATCTAATCAGAAAGGATGAGGTGTTGGGGAGTATTATTTTAAGGTGTGTTACTTTTGTTTATGCTGCATTTGTTTAACTCTGTGAAGCTGTGATTCTCTGCCTGTCTGAAAAACCTGATAGTCCAATAAAGAGCTGAAAGGCCAATAACGAGGCAGGAGCAAGGACAGGTGGGGTTGGCAGGCAGCGAGGATAAACAGGAGGAGAAACAAGAAAGAGGAAGAGCAAGGGAATGGAGGACATTAGAGCCCAGCCACCCAGCTACACAGCAAACCTCAGCAAAAGAAGCTAAGAAAGGTATACAGAAACAGAGAAAGACAGAAGCCCAGGGGCAAAAGGTAGTCAGGATAATATAAGTTAAGAAAAGCTGGCAGAAACAAGCCAACCTAAGTCTGGGCGTTCGTAACTAAGAATAAGCTTCTGTGTGTGATTTATTTGGGAGCTGGGTGGCAGGCCCCCAAAGGAATTAAAAACCAAACACAACAATGAGGCATGCAAGCAGACACGCAGATAGAAAAAGTAACCAAATGAGCAAAGATGTGAAGAGAATTGAAATCGAGACCCAAGTGATTAAAACATTATCAGCCAGGAGCCCCACTGTAAGCAGTTGTCCATTTAGCCATCCTATTTCGGAAAAGAGGAAAAACAGACAAAATGTAGGAATTGGAGAATTTAAAGAGACTCTGAATCCTTTTTGAAACATAAATATAGTTCCCATAACTTAAAAATGTAGTATCTGACTCTGAGAATGCTTTGGATAGGTATAAATAAAAAAAAATGAGTGAACCTGGAGAGATATTTATAGACAATATCCCAATGGTATCAT
The DNA here is from genome assembly GCF_000317375.1 of Microtus ochrogaster. NCBI lineage: Eukaryota > Metazoa > Chordata > Mammalia > Rodentia > Cricetidae > Microtus > Microtus ochrogaster. The sequence continues at coordinate 723,301 of NC_022023.1, forward strand.
ACAAAAAAAATTTTAAAAAATCTATTATTTGGTAAAAAGTTACAGTTTTCATACAACTCAAGTCCCTGAGACAGAGGCGGGGGCAGAAACAACTTGTAGAGATAATCTCTGAGAAATTTCCAGAGGTGGTAAGAAAAATTTCAACCTACACATTTAACAAGCTCAGAAGATGTCGTGTTAAGATTAAGAAGAAAAATGCAAAGGAGTCCCACTGTACCATGGTCAAATTACTGAAAATTCAAGAGTAAGGGACCAAGCAGTTAGAGAGAGTAAGGTGCATACATCCCTTTAAGGTTGCCAGCAGCCTTCCAACAGGAACCATGAAGACTGGCAGACTACGAGGGGACACCTGAGCAGCACTAAAAGAAAACACTAACCTCAATCTCCAGACTCCCTGACAACAGTCTACAAAAATAGACCTCACGACGACGTCTCGCGGAGACGTCTGGCATGGAAAAGAACACCCTCACCCCACAAAGGGCAACTATAAAATCCCACAGCCACTGTCACATTGGATGGTGAAAGGTTGGATGCCTTTTACCAGAAGGTCAAGAGCGAGACACAGCTTACCTTTCTGCTTTATTCATAGTTGTGTCTGAGTTCTAAACCAGTGCAGAGATATGAGAAAAGCAATAAACGGCATTTATATTAGAAAGGAATAAGTAAAAGTCATTAAAAAAATTATGTTATGAGAGACATTGAAATTTCAGAGTAATAGAAAATAACCACCAGAACTAATATATCAGTATATATGAAATATATTTTTTAAAAAATAAAATAAAAATGTAAAAATATGCACTGATAATATATATTTTATTTGTACATAAGCTAACATGTTCAAAATGCAAATAAAAAATTTATTATTATTACATCACAATTAAAAGCAAAAATTACCTATAGTGGCATTCAATAGCATGAACTTCTGAGTTCAGTCTCCAGAGCCCGTATGATTGAAGGAGAGAACCAAGTCCTGCAAGCTGTCCTCTGACCTCCACATGTAAACTGTGGTATGTGCCTGCGCACACATGCAGGTGTATGCACACGTATAACAAGTCAGGGGATGACAAGCAGACAAAGAATACAAAAGGGCTATTTAAAAAAAATCAATAAAAAAGAGAGCAATGAATGTAAAGATGACACACACAGCTAAAGAAGTGAAGGAAAACCATGGAGCTCACAGGAAAACCTCTGATAAAAGAGATTCTGAGAAGTTATCAAATAGAGGTCTTATAAATGGAAAGCTCGGGGGATGAATACAGGAGTCGGTAGAAAATCTCGCCATAGACTAGACAAGTAAAGTAAAATATTAGGGCTTAAAGAGAGGTTGAAAAAGTATCACAGATAGACAAGCCAAATGTAAGGCAGAATGGCCAGAACACAGAAGATCTATGGAACACCATTAAAACAGCAATTGTGTGTATAGGCAGAATATAGAAAGTAGAGAGACACGTACTACAGAAAACTTGTAGAATAAAGCAATTTCAGAACCTTCCCTGAATCTTGGGGAAAACATGGGCACCTAGGTGTAGAGGCATCAGAACTCTAAGGTATGACCAGAAAATATTCTTTTGAATGGTTAAGCTTTTATGGTTAAGCTTCCAAGCCAAAGAAGAAAGAAAGAATATTGAAAGAGCCAAGAGAGAAGCGATAACTCACTTCCAAGGTAACCCTAACAGAATATCAGCAGACTTCTCATGGAAGCTTTACAGGTCAGGAAAGCAGAGTGAGGATTCCTGAAAGTAAATAAATTCCACATAGATCACCATATCTATCTAAAGCATCCCTAAAAATCAATGGATCATGAACTGCCAAGAAAAGCAGCAACTGATGGAATTCATGCCTGTGAAAACAGCATTGCAAAAATGCTTAAAGGAATCCCGCTTTCAGAAGAAGAAGCAAGATAAACATCGTTATTAATATGTGAGAAATTTTAAAACTCACACCGAAAGAGCAGAAAATCAAATGAACCAATGGCTATTAATTCATTAAACACCAAACCTCTAAGATGAATCACGGAGAAAGAGAAGAACGTGGATTCTTCAGGACAGCCAGAAGAAAACTGCCCTGACTTCAGGAACTTGTCCATTCATTTGATAACAACTTTGAATGCCAGTGGCCTTAATTATCCAATTAAAAGATCAGACTGATTGAATTAGCAAACAAGATTTAACAACTTGCTTCCTGCAGGAAATTTATCTTCCTGCCAACATGTGGCCATTATCATGTCTAAGAAAAAGAAAAAGTCAAACTAAATTTCAAGCTAAAAGTAGAAAAGATTAAGGCCACTACATAGTGATGAAAAAAAAATCCACTAAGAAGAATACTGAATACAAGAAAACTCAATTTTATATAACAGATAGCACTTATAAAACAGATAGGCTTCCATATAATACTAGAAGGTAGTTTTAACTTCCTACTCTCATCAATAAGGGTCAACAAAGGAACATTAGAGTAAAATTATACTATTGATCAATTTTTTTCCACAGAAAATTTCATCCCAAAGTGCCAGAATACACATTTTTATATGCGTACATGCAACTTTTCTAATATGGGTCCTATTTTAGTCCATAAAATAAGTCTTAACACATCAAACCACACACACTAGTAGTAGGAGACTTCAACACACCGCTCTCTCCAAGGGACAGATCAATCAAACAGAAACCTAATAGAGAATTAAGAGAATTATTGGAGGTAATGAAGCAAATGGACTTAACAGACATCTATAGAACACTCCATCCAAATAGGA